>NC_136010.1:4097462-4099962 GCF_048128805.1 Centroberyx gerrardi
ACTATTGTAATCAGCATGTAACCTGCCCTGTAATCACACACACACAAACACACACCATACAAAGTGGGGGATTGGTGCTGCTGTTCAAAGCAGGTGTGATTTCCCATCCCACACACACACACACACACACACACACACACACCTGGAGGGAGAGGGGTAATGCTGTCATCTAAAGCTTCCAGCAGTATGGCTTTCACACACACACACACACACACACACACACACACACACACAGATCACCTGGCACTAGTTTCCACATCCTGGGGGAATGTGGAGCTGTCAGACTCTGTTATGGAACAAGGCATCAATCTGCAGAACAACCAGGGATCAACTGTTCCACCGACTGTTTTAACTGCCTCCTCTCTCTCTCTCTCTCTCTCTCTCTCTCTCTCTCTCTCTCTCTCTCTCTCTCTTTCTGCTACCTTTCTTTCTCTTTTTGCTGAGGCTGCGTTCACACCAGGCATGTTTGGAGCGGTTTATTCAAAGTCTGCAGTGTTTCCTATGGAGCCCAGGAGTGGCCATCAGGAGAAAAATAATTTATGTCGTGGCCACGATTTACTGTAACCTGCGCACGATATGCAATTCGAGCTCTCGTTTTATTTATTCGTGTGCACAAGATACAATTCGTTCCCTCGATTTCCTCTTTACGTGCGCACAAATTGCCAAAACGTGCCCTCGAAATGGTGATATCGTGATATAATATATAATACATGCGCTCTTCACGAGCTTATAAAGAGTCAGTGCACATATTGGTGATTATGTTTAAATGTGGCGCTGTCCTGGGTGTGTTGCAGCACCTGATTGTGTTTACATGGTCTGAAGGTTAAGTGGCTAAATATGTTGCAATATTTGGGGGATATGCCTATTCAGTGTAAACAGACAATGGATATTAACATACCAAATCCTTACTAGGCCTATCTGCAATACCTAAAAGGTTCCTTTTAAGTTGCATTTTTTCCTAAATTGCACAGTTTAACGAAATCGAGGAAACGGATTGTATCTCGTGCGCACGAATGGACTAAAACGTGCGCACGTTACAGTAAATCGTGGACTCGATATAACTTTTTTTCTCTCCCAATGGCCACTCCCGGGCTCCGTAGTTTCCTCCTTTAGTTCAGTCCGTTTGTCCAGGTGAGAACGATGGCATTTGAACTCTGGTGGCACCAAATAACGCCACCGAGAGTCTCAGTCCTCTAACAAGAGAACTGAGGTGCGGTTCGTTAGGAGTGAGAACTACAAGAAAACCACCCCAAAATGCAAGGGATTATGGGTAGAAGGAGACGGATGTTAACATCTGATAGCCAGCAGTTCCTCATGCTTGGAAAGCCTAGAACGACAAAATGAAGCGAGGGCAAACTTATGTATTTCTCAACTCCTTGAAAGCAGAAAAATTATGGCAAAGAGTGTTTCGACTCTCCCTCCACCGGCAAAATCTCTAACCTGCAGGATGACAGGTCACCAAAACTCTGTCCAGTTAATGAACTACTTGTGAGTCCATGTGACTTTTGTTTACCAGTCCTGGTTCGCTTGTAATTGGTCAATATGAACTTGAATGAACCAAATACTAAAATATAACAAACCAAACTTTTCCACTGTGGTTCAGACCAAAGACACAAACTGCAGGTGTGATCGCAGCCTAAGAAAGTAAGAGTGACACTAAGAACTGACAGAAACACACTCTGACCCGAAGTCTTCCTCAGTTGGACTCGACCTCTTCCTTCCTTCCCTCCCTCCTGCCCTCTCTGTTCTTCCTCTCCTCCTCCCTGTCTGTCCATCCCTCCCTTCCTCCCTCTCAGTCTGTGCTGATAAGCGGCTTTGAGAAGAGGCTTCTGTCAGTCTTTCCATGACGGGAATCGTCTCACTTATCTCCTCTCCTCCTCCTGCTCCTCCTTCCTATCTTCTTCACGCCTGCTTCTCTTTTCTCCCTATCTTCTGCACTCTTCTCCTCCTCATTGTCTTACCCCCCTCCCCTCCTCTCCTTTCGTCTCTTTCTCTTCTTCCTCCTTCTCTCCTCCGCCCTTGTCCTTCTCTCCTATATTGCTGCGTTTCATTCGAAGTCGGAAGTCTGAAATTCCCAGCTGGTAATGTCGTAACTCTCAATGCGTTCCAGTAGTCCAGGTTGGAAAAACAAGATTTTTTTCACCCAACATAAAATCCTGTTCCCATATTCCCCTAATGTTATATTTAGCAATGTAAGCTAGCTAGTTAGTGCAGAACGTTAGCAACTGTAGGTGCAACTTTTCAGCATTTTTTCTACATTTCAAATTTCCGTTTAACCATTTTCCACACAGATGCTTTGATAGATTAAAGGTCATGTGGTGCTGAAACTCGAACTCAAGTGTATTTTTAGGATTATAAACATGTTAAAGTAATGTTGTGTAGCGTTTACAGCGCATGCCGCCGCGTTGATGTCACGTCAGATAGCTGCTATCTCCCCACCATCGCGCTATTTCCCACTTGGAATGTGAGTCCCATCGCATTTTTCCCAGTAGGAAGTCAG
>NC_136010.1:4104962-4147462 GCF_048128805.1 Centroberyx gerrardi
AACATAAATTAAGCTGTAAGAGGGCTATAACGGGCTTTCCGGTGATGCAACCTCAGCCTCTGGCGGCCATCTTGGAGGTCCACAGCTCTTGGGAAACAGTGGCAGAGAACAGCTGAATGTGTTTCCAAATGTACAACTTGTCCGTCTTAACAGGATTCAATCAGACATGGTTCATTTTTGTCCTGTTTTTGACTGGGAACTGATATTTCCCCACTGATAGAAATACATCTGATTGATTTTGTGTTTATATAATATCTGCCTGTATCTGGTCAGGTTAGTGTTAGTAGTGGCTAGTAGTTTGTTCACCACAACTATCTTGCTCAGGTATTTCTCTTTTTCTAGCCTGTTTGTTATACTGTATATTTAGCCATTATTTGTGCAGTTTATAGCCCTCCATGATGGTGTTAGCGATGGTTGATTGATTGATGAAGAGATTTGTGAGGCAACTGCAAAGCCTCTATAGGCAGTGATATATAAGTGACATTTTGACATTATCCTTGCAGATAGATAGATCCTGGGTCTCCTCTGCTCGGCCTCCGGTTTGACACCGACCCTCTAACTATCTTCCATTTCCATTCCTCCTCTTCTTATCCGCGCTCCACTCGCTCTGTCTGTCATCACGAGTCAATAAATCGTCGCTCGGTGTGATCTCTCTCGTTCTTCGAGGCCTGACCCGGTTGTGGAGAGCCTGCCCTGCGTGGTGATGCGATGAAGTAAGGCTCGTGTCCGCCTCTTAAGTGCACTCTCCACGCCTCGTCCCGTCTGTTTGTACGAGAGCGTTTGTACAAAGTGCTTTCCGGACTTCTTTGATGGGCGAACTGTGCGGTAAACTGTGGCAGAGCGAGGCTGAAGCGAACAGAGAGGGAGACCGCCTCCACTCTGAGTCTGACCGCTTCCAAAGAGCTTGTGAGGAAGAGTTTAAAGCATCATAAACCTTTGAAATCTCTGATAAAAACCTCCGGAGACGGCAGGTGATCGTCTTGTGTTTTTCAGTTTATCTCCCTGTATTTTTCCCTTCGTTTTCTCTCCCTTTCTCTTCTTCTATCTTCCTTTTTCGCTCCATCAGTTTCCCCCTTTCTCTCTCTCTCTCTCTCTCTCCCTTGTCTGACCTGTTGCTGGCTGCTCATCGCCACGGTAACAGCGGTTTGATTGATGGGTCTGCAGGCCATTGAGGGAGGCTGACCTGGCAGGCCCCCGCTAATCCATAAATCCTGTGGAGAGGTGTGTGTGTGTGTGTGTCTGTGGGTCAGCAGAACCTTTTGTTTGCATGTGTAGGAGCGTATGTACGTGTGTGTGTGTGTGTGTGTGTGTGTGTGTGTTGATGCCAGGCAATAGACTGGCTCCCACCGAGAGCTGGAGACAGACAGATGAGACAGACACAAAGGGGAACAGTGGTGCGATGGCTTAATTGTTCACATTCTGCAGTGGTTTGCAGAAGCTTAGGAGGGCAGTTTTCATTTTATTCACAGCTCCGATTCCATCCCATAATGTTTAACAGCACATTAAGAATCACTTCCACACAGTTGCATCAATATATCATCGTCAAATTAACTGTGACACCTCGGTATAATTACAGTAAACAAATGAGAGCATGGCGGAGATGATTGGTCGCCTCTGTCTCAGCATTGCTTCTCCGCTGAAGCTAATTACAAAGCTGAAGATCCTCTCCGCATATTTCGAAGTGTGTTTTTCGTTAGTTAGAAGCTTCTCCTGCTCAGAGGATCTTCTCCACAGGACAGGTCGCGCTCTTAAGAGTTGGGATTTTAACCCTGGAGTCAGTGGAATGCTTCTGCACTTTTCTTACAAGGTTTTCAGCCCCGGGGGACATGAAGAGGCCTCGCTTTCTGCTTCCTGTCCTTCAGTCTCTCTCTCTCTCACACACACACACACACACACACACACACACGTCTCTTTGGCTGTGCCTTCATGGGCCTTTGAGGCATGCTTTGAAAGATGGATAGTGGGAGGGATAGATGGATGTAAAAAAAAAACAACTTTTAAACAATTTTAAAGGATAAAGTTAATGAAAAATCTCCCACAGCCTCTTCCTGCAGCTGTATGACAAAATATTACAAGTGTGATTTTATTGCTCAATATTGTGAATGAATAGCGTTACATGCGGACAGGTTTTTCTGCACAATTTCTCTCTTCACTTAAACAAACGTGGAAAAGATTGCGGGTCGGGGAGTAATGAAATCCAAATGTTTGAATGAAATGAAACACTCTCTCTGACATGAACTAACTCTAAAACACATTTACATTCTAAGGAAAACAACTGCAGCCTCTTGGAAATTGCAGGTTCCAATATTTGTCATTTTGTACAAATGAGTGGACAGATGGAGATGGATGGATGTGGGTCGCTTCTGTCAGCAGAGAAAAGATGACAGGTTCCATTTTCTCAAAGGCTTTTCTTTCAACCCCTCCCTCCACACACACACACACACACACACACACACACACACACACACACCTCTTAGTTCTGGCATTCCACAGTGATGGAGTAGTAGTTTTTGTAGGTCTTTTTTGTGTTTGTGTGTGTGTGTGTGTGTCTGGGGGTGGGGGGGTGGGGTCTGTGTGTGTGTGTGTGTGTGTGTGTGTGTGTGTGTGGTGTCATCACCTCTGACAGAGCTGCCTGTCAAAAGAAGGAAGTCTAGAGATCACAGGCCCAACTCAAATGACGGACGATCAAAGACTGCAAGCGGGCATACATGCCTTTGTGTGTGTGTGTGTGTGTGTGTGTGTGTTGAACCTGAGGCGAAACAGAGAAGAACTGAGCAGTGAACTTGGACAGAGAGACAAGTTGAAGGGTTTTTACACCCGTGGAGTTCGTCCACGTCAGAACTGTCCGGCTTTTAGAGCGTAAAAAAATAAATAAATGATGTGTTTTTTTAACTTTAGCACAAGGACTACAAATGCATTCAGAGTTAATGGAAGAAGGTTAATGCAGTGAGATGGACACAACTTCACTCTATGAGACATGAACTGAGGCGAAGAGGTGTTCACTCCAGCTGAAATTTATCAGAGAGAGAGAGAGAGAGAGAGAGAGAGAGAGACTCCAGTCACCTGGAAGTTTCTCCCCACATTTGTTATAGTGGATAAAAATGCCCGCTGGGTATTTGTGAGCAATAACACCGACTACTTACTTCTGCACAAAAAGTTTTAGAAAAAAATCGATTCCCCAAAGAAGACAGTGTTGGTTCAGCTGTCGAGCCTGAGGCAAAAACATTCAGATGCAGCATGATGGAACAAAAAGTATGATGCTGAAGCAGAGTTTCAAGTCATCTACATGAAGGGTTTCATAACAAAACGCTATAGCTATGTCCATTTTGGAAAGATTTTGCTTCCTAAATTTCATCAGTCAATATCTAAAAATCACAGACGATTCTATCCTCAAAAACTTAAACTGTTTTGTGAGTAAAGGTCTTAAGATGACTCCTAATTTTAATAGTAACCCTCAATGGACTTCACTTTAATACCAGCCATCATTTTGTTAGAGGAGGATAAATGGTAGATATCTCATTTTCGAATAAAACTCTGAAAATAATTTACTCAAAACAAAGATAGGTGAACCCTTTGTTTGGTTTCACTTCCAAACTGAGAGATCCACGCTTTTAAACATGAAATCCCCACCATGACACTGTTGGCATGAAAGCAAAGCTCAAAATGGATCGTTATTGAAGTTATTAGTTGATTAAAGCATAATAACTTTTTAGATGACGTAGTCGGTTCTGCTTTTCTCTTCACAAATCTCAAGCAATGAACATCAGGTTGTTGTTTCTTTCTTCCATAATGAGTATATAGAATCTATTCATCTTCTCACTGTCTTAGTGGTTTTAAAATTGAGACTATTATGAATAGTTATCGTTTGTGTCATAGCGTCATTGAGTAAATTGGGCTGAACGTATCACACACACACACACACACACACACACACAAACAAAGAGGTGTGAACAGAGAGATGATTACGAATAATTATAATTGTGGTCAGTTTTATTGCGTGATTTAGCAAGATACACCGCACTAGGACAGAGCTATCAACACTCCTTCTCTCTCTCTCTCTCTCTCTCTCTCTCTCTCTCTCTCTCTCTCTCTCTCTCTCTCACACACACACACACACACATACACACACACACACACACACACACACAGTGGGAGATGACTGATTAGTTATAATGTGAGTCATAGTGTTATTGCAGTGTGTACTGTTTCAACTGGGGAGCGATTTCAAGGTCCGACAGACAAAACAGTACAGCTGAACTCTCTCTTTCTCTCTCTCTCTCCCTCTCTCCCTCTCTTTCTCTCTCCCTCTCTCTCTCTCTCTCCCTCTCTCTCTCTCTCTCTCTCTCTCTCTCTCTCTCTCTCTCCCTCTCTCTCTCTCTCTCCCTCTCTGCCCACGGGACCAGTTTGTCATCGCTGTCTAACGGCTTCAGAGCCTTTCAGGAAATGAATGAGAGATGACAAGTGAAAGAGGGGAGCGATAGAGCGGAGAACAAACGGCTGAAACCAGAGAGGCTGCCGCAGCGAGATGAGCGACTGCGATGAAGGAGCAGCTGGTGGACATTAGTGACAGGAAGGAGCTTGTAGAGGATGACGACTCGTGACTTTAGAACATGTAGCATGGTCTCTGCTCCTCCGGTTGATTTACTGTAGTTAGTTGTGACTCGGTGGTTTCACAGGTCGAGTGTTCAAGTCACTGTGGGTGTGATTTAGTTTTGTTTTAGGGTGCCAAGTCTCTTTTCTCTTCTTTTCCCCTCTTGTCTCTTGTCTTTGATTTGATTTAGTTCTCTTCACACTTCTTCCTTTCCTTTCCTTTCCTTTCCTTTCCTTTCCTTTCTTTTCTTTTCCTTTCCTCATATCTTTCCTTTCCTTTCCTTTCCTTTCCTTTGCTTTCCTTTGCTTTCCTCATCTTTCTTTTCCTTTCCTTTCCACATCTCTTCCTTTCCTTTCCTCATCTCTCTCCTTTCCTTTCCTTTCCTTTCTTATCTCATTCTTATTCATCCTCCCTTTTCCTTCTCTTCTCTTTTCCTTTCTTTTCTTCTCTTCTCTTCTCTTCTCTTCTCTCCAAATGCACATCTTTGGTATTTCAATGAAAAACAAGGCAACATTAAACATGTCATCCCCCACGAATGTTGCGCCCCCATTCAGCCAACCAGTGTCATTTTGAAAATAACACAACGCAGTGGTGAGATGCATCATTCCTCCAAGTTTCGTCAAAATCCAATCAGCGGTTTCTGAGATATCATTCATGAAAGACGTATGAACGAATGAAGTTATGGACAAACGAACAAACGGAAAGAGACGACCCATTATCCTCCCATTCATTTTATCATGTAGGACAATATAGGTATTCAAAAAGAGTAAAAGTTAAAGTATTTGCGGTTTGAGATGTATTTTTGTGGCTCGGAGGCCATTTTCCTCACATCTCACTGCTTGTATCGTGTGTCATCCTCTCATGTTTCTTGTCTAGCAAAGCAGGAATGCTCAGAAATAACTGTAATAATCTCATAAAAAAGAGATTTTAATGGGATTCCTCCCTCTGTCTCTCTCCAGCTCTTCCATGTGGCTTATGTGTTGATAAAGTTCGCCAACTCGCCCCGTCCGGACCTCTGGGTTCTGGAGAGATCCACCGACTTCGGACAGACCTACCTACCCTGGCAGTTCTTCGCCTGTGAGTAGACACACACACACACACACACACACACAGAAACATACAAATCTGGATCTGAACAAACACAGACACACATATGTGAATGAACAGGCATAGACACAGAGACACAAATCTGGATACACAGAATCTGCACAGACACACACATATACAGACATACAAACCACGCACACACACACACACACACACACAAGTGCATTTATACACACATAATTCATTGTATCCACACAGATAGAGACACAGACAGACACACACAGAACCTCATCTTTTACTTAACTCTTAACACTCGTTGTAGCATTTCTTTTACTAATCACATGTATCTGTTCACATGTATATCTATTACACATGTATGTCTGTTCACATGTATGCGTACATACACACGTGTGAGTCCAGATATTAGGATAACGCCTAAACCAAGTCAAATTCCACAAGCATCACTTCATGCTTACCTAACCTCCTCCAGGGTTCGAGTTAATTCTCGGCCTAATCTAGGAGTTGTTCAGCAGCCCCGAGGGCAGGCGGTCGGTTGGTCGGGGGGGGGGGGGATCAGAGGGGCGGGGCATTACATCACAGAGCTCCCGGCTGATTGGCTGGGGCAGCTGTCAATCCAGGTGGGCTAGAGGGGAATTCCAAGCATGTCTGCCAACAGGTCGCTGCTTGAAGTAACCAGAGAGAGAGAGAGAGGGGTTTGGGTCGACCTCATCTGTGTGTGTGTGTGTGTGTGTGTGTGTGTGTGTGTGTGTGTGCAGTGTTACCACATAATGACACTGAGAGGCCCACGCAGGTACATTAACCATTAATTAAATCGGCACTAAATTCCCAAGGTGGCAGCGCAGGTTGGTAGGCAGGTAACTGTTCTCTATAACTGAATTCTTGAAAGTTTGAAGGACTTCATTACCCAGAAATCCTGCTAAATGTCTGTGTGGTGGAGGTGGAGGTGGAGGTGGAGGTGGTGCCACTTTAATTAGCCATGACCATTTGCAATGACCATAACTCATTGGCATTGGTAGCCTGCACAATATACAGACATACGGTATATACACATATATACGGCTAGTTAACTAATGGCAGTCTCATTAGCTTAAACTTACACATTACAAAATACCAAATTCCAGGCATTTTTAAACCATTTTGAATAAAATGAAGGGATGCATTTAGTAGAATAACAACATTATGATGTGTAGCAGCATTTACAAAGGCAGCTTAAGTCTTCTCCATCCTGAACGATACATGAAACACGCGTGTTCATTTACGTTGACTTACAGTTGGACTGATCTGTCCGAGTGGCAGAGGTTTTCCCTTAGAGAGAGGGAGAAAGAAGGACAGTGGTGGACCACAGTGGTGTACTGGTGGTGTGTGTGTGTGTGTGTGTGTGTGTGTGTGTATATGTGTGTGTAAGGAAAAAGCCAGTTGTAAAAAGTAGCATGGGGTAAATGAGTGTTGGCCTCACAGCCGTAAATCTGAGAGCTGTTTGAGGGCTTTAGTTTGAACTGCTGCAGCTGGTACAGGACACACACACACACACACACACACACACACACACACACACACTCCTGTAAGGTGGGGTTTGAGCTTATAGGAATCATGACATTATAAAATCGCCTTTCCCTCCCTCTCTTCTCATCTTGTTTCATGTCTTTTTATTCGCTCTCTATGCCAAGGACAAATCTGAGATAAACTGAAACTATTCCATGAATGTGTGTTCTCTCTTTCCACTGTGAAACCATGTATCTCAAACAGTCTGGCACATTCCAGTTGCGTACTGTCAAACAGTTGCAGTTACAGTTAGTTTAGTAAATTGATTAAAAGGCCTTGGATTACCTTTGCTAAAGCCAGGGCCGGCTAATCAAGTAGCTAGAGATATAAGATAAAATAAGATGGGATGAGATGAAATGAAATAAGATGAGACAAGGGAAGATAAGATGAACTTTAATTATTACTGAGCACATCAGTAGAGCCTCAAAACAGCCTTTTTTAAATGCTGAAGAGATGCAGAAGTGTTAAAAGTCTGCTGTTCAGACAGGAGTAGAGGCAGTTGCAATAGTCAAGGTGTGACGAAATTACCTTTTCCAGATCAGCAGAGGAGATGCTAGATGTGATTTTAGAGATGTTTTTCAGTTGGAGGCAACCCTCTTTACCTGAGAGTCAAAACTAAGATCTGGATCAAATACTGCTACCAGATTTCTAGATGTGGGTTTAACAGATTCTGTGAGGTTACTGAGACTGTCCAGAAGGGAACTGATGGAGTTGGGGGGACCAAAAATAATAATTTCATGTTTATTGTCATTCAGTGTGAGGACGTTTTGGGACATCCAGGTCTTAATATCCGATAAGCAATCCTTAAATGCTATTTAGGCTAAATGAGTTACCGGGGTTTATGGGTACATAAAGTTGCGTGTCATCTGCATAGCAATGAAAACTGATGTTGTGTGTGCGAATGAAGCATGTGAATGGAAAACTACAAGGGGCCGAGGATTGATCCTTGCGGAACTCCACAATTGAGATAACCAGGCACAGGAGAAGGTGCCGATCACGATAGATATGATTTAAATAAACAATTTTCTAAGTGATTGTGCAGAATGCTGTGATCAACAGTGTCAGAGCAGCACTAAGGTCATCTAGAGTTAAAACAGAGCAGTCGCCTCTGCACCTCTATTCTTGTGAGAACCAGTTTTAGGAGCTTTAGTCCTCACTTCTTCAAGGGGCTATCTTAGGGTTAGCACTTGGGTTAAAGGAATAGTTCACCCAAAAATGAAAATTCTGTCATCATCTACTCACCCTCATGCCAAATGAAACACAGGTTAAATTTGTTAGTCCATATAATACACAGGGAGGCTGCCAGCACAACTTCGTAGCAGCTTTCTCCAAAACAACTGAAGTTAATGGGGACCGGTTCTTTAGAGCTCCAAAACAAAAACAGCCAAACAATCACACTGTGAATAGAAAGACCTATACACCATTATTTGCAAATCAATCAGCTGTAGTTAAGATTTGCACTAAATTATGGTGTAAATATACTGTAGGTGTTTTTGGAACTCTGAAGAACTGGTCCCCACTGACTTCAGTTGTTTTGGAGAAGGCTGCTATGGAGTTGTGCTGGCAACCTCATGATTGTGCAATGTAGCTGTTGTGAAGCTGTAGTTCAGGTGTTTTGAGGTGAGGATAACCCCCCCCCCAACACACACACACACACACACACACACACCCCAGCCTGCTGTGGCCTGCCTCTGTAGCCCAGACCCTCCTCTAATTATCACATAGCTCCGCTCCAAGACGCATCATTAAAATGCCACAGGGTGGTTTACACTGCTGAAGTTCAACATGAAGAGATGTTTTCACCTTTTCAAAGACGTGGGTGTAACTGATTATGTACCCTTCTTTTCTCTCCCGCTTTCTCTCCCTTGTTTATGTGTGTGTATGTGTGTGTGCCTACATGTGTTTGTGCATATCTGTATTCATATATGTGTGTGTGTGTGTGTGTATGTCTAGCCTCTAAGAGAGACTGTATTGAGCGTTTTGGCCAGAGAACCATTGAGAGAATCAACCATGACAATGACGTCATCTGCACTACTGAATACTCACGCATAGTACCACTGGAGAATGGAGAGGTAAGTGTGTGTGTGTGTTTGTCTGTGTGTATACCATCTACACCAGGACTCTTGGTGTGTGTTCACAGGTGCATTTCTATCTGTATATATAATGTACACTCACTGGCCAAAATAATTGAAACACCAGTTTTCCATAAAACTAAGAGTTGTCACGTTTGTTAAACAAAACCTGCAGCCTGTTGTTAATCTGATTATCTAGACTGTTTTGTGACTTTCAATTCATGAGCAACTTTTTTAGAATTTTAGAATTAATCATAATTGACTAGTAATCATATTATTATCAAACAAGTTGAGACGTGTGTAGTCGTCCATAGCTGCTACCTGCATCTTTTTGTGAAATCAAGACCTAAATATCTTTCTGATATCAGTTCAAAACAGTTTCCGAAGCTGTTTTAACATGATTACTGTGCCGTGATGTTGAACTTGGCCTCCTCCTTCACATCGCTTGCTGGACATGTCGGCCATGCTGTTTGTATTTCCACACCTGACACATATCAGTTTGCTTATAATGCCTTTGTACTTACCCCCCCCCCCCCCCCTTCCCAGATTGTGGTCTCCCTGGTGAACGGTCGTCCCGGGGCGATGAACTTCTCCTACTCCCCGGTGCTGAGGGACTTCACCAAGGCCACCAACATCAGGCTGCGCTTCCTGAGAACCAACACGCTGCTGGGCCACCTGATGGGCAAGGCGCTGCGTGACCCCACCGTCACCCGCAGGGTGAGAGCAGAGCAACAAAGAGCAGGCCGCTCACTGTTCAGATGTTCAGCTGTTTAGCTGCTGTGCTGCTGATTTGTTGATGTGACACTCTTACAAAATGATTGATGGCAAGAAAGTAAAACTTACTTTTGAATATTATTAATTGAATATTATTTATTTATTCATATTTAAAAGGTTTTATTGACTGTCTTATACACTGATATTGTCATTCATGTGTTTTTTTTGTATCTCGTTTACTATGTAAAGCATCTTTGAGTACATAGAAAAGCACTACATAAATAAAATGTATTAAGCTCATGAAATGCCATGAACCTTATTTAAAAACATGAAACATCTTTAACAACCACACGTAAACGTTGTTCATTTAAATTTATGTCGTTTTATGTCGTTTTCCTGCAGTATTACTACAGTATCAAGGACATCAGCATCGGAGGACGCTGTGTGTGTAACGGACACGCTGAGGCCTGCAATGCCAAGGACCCCACCGACCCATACAAGTAAGACACACACACACACACACACACACACAGAGGGAATCAGACTGCATTATCATGATTCACAGACCTGCAAAGTGGCACACCGACATTGTTTTGACTGGATTAACGTAGTGCAGGTTTATTCTCCTGTATGTTGGTTTATGTGTCCTAAATTGAACAAAGATAAGAGGAAGTCTTGGTAAACAAAGTGGGTTATAAAAAATGATTTATGCTATTGCAGTGACATAGAGACGCCTGTCTGCTCCAACACACACACACACACACACACACACACACTACACAAAGCACATTACGAAATACATATCCCCGAGCTATGACTCAATTACATTCACCCGGGCTTTGCTCTTCTTATCTCAGCCATAAGGGTTTTAATTATTCTGACTGTGGTTTCAGTCGGTGCCAGCGCTGTCTTTCTTCACCCAGCCAACATACCTACAGACCTGTATGCAAACATAGATAGAGATCTGTTCCAACACATATCTGACACACGATGACCCTGCTGAGGAAACAGAGGAGAGGAGAGAGTAGGAGCTGACGTTACAGTGACGAGAAACTGAAGGAAGAAAAAACAAGGATGCACTTCTTTGCAATTTGCAACATTTTCAATTAAATAAATGTCACTTGATACTGTCTATCTCTGATTGATATGGCACAGTAGAGGGCTATTAAGGACTATAGAGGGCTTTCAGGTGATGTAACACACCCTTTGGCGGCCATATTGGAGGTTCATGGCTCTTGGGCAACAGTAGCTGTGTGTTTCAAAACGTGTGACTTGGACGTCTCAGCAAAATTGAACAGATGGTTAATTTCTGCCTGTTTTTGACTGGAAACTGATATTTCCCTACTGATAAATTGGATGAATTTAGATTTTGTTTAGATAATGTCAGCTTGTTAGCTAGCTAACCATAGTATCTGGTCAGCTAACCATCACTGCCTTGTTGTTAACACATCTGATTAGCGCACTAGCTAACGTATCTAGTAGCAGCTAGCGTTAGCATGTTCACATTAACATCAGTGTGTTTGCTGGCTAGTTAGCTAGCTAACAGTTTGTTCAGGTTAACTGAGCTGACTCTTCTCAAGCTACAACTCAGAGTGTTTTGGAGTAGAGACTAGGGCTAAAGACAAGACAGTTTACTGTGTCACAGTAACCAAATCCACCTTATCACACTATTCACTTTTACTGAGAACGTTACTGAATGGATCTACAGCCACACCACAACAAGCTGACTCAGCTGCTCTCTGGTTCTAGCTGCTTGTTATTTAGACATTATTTGTGCACAGTCGGTTCTGCTGGATGATGGAGACAAAGTGATAAAAAACAACAAGAATCTCACCGATTTCCACTTTAACTCTCAAGAGAGGAAAAGGAGTGGTGTGAGAATGGGGAGGAGAGAAATAAGGAGTCTGAAACAGAAGGAGGGTGAAGGGTAGAGGTAGAGAACAAGTTGTTTTCTCAGTTTATACATACAATGACAGGAGAGAGAAACGGCTGGAGGCGGATAGAGAGAATGAGAGAGGAAGAGAGAGATAAAGTTTTCTGATTACAACTTCCATACAAATAAACTTCCTGTCCTTCCTTCTTTATTGTTGAGGCGGTGGAACAAGATGGAGCTTGTTTTTATTGTATGTGGATGCACCGTATTGTGTGTGTGTGTGTGTGTGTGTGTGTGTGTGTGTGTGTGGGTGGTGTGATTTTCTGGCCTTCGGGCTATTTGATTACTAGGAATAAGTGTAGCCCTCTGATTCAGAAGTAGAAGGCTACACTGTGATTAATTTAATAACGTGTGTGTGTGTGTGTGTGTGTGTGCGTGTGTGTGTGTGTGTGTGTTCTACCTGCAGGCTACAGTGTGTGGAGGATTTTGCACTAAGCCATCATTACTCTGTCAAATCCCATGAATCTATTGACTATGTCCACGCACGCACACACACACACACACACACACACACACACACACACACACAGAGTCCCCATGTTACTATCTCCTTATTTCTCTCTCTCACTCACTCACTCACTCACACACACTCACACACACACACACACTTGTACAGACTTGTTAAAGGTATCTAGAGGTTCTTCCTGGTAAATCCGGTGATGTAGCTCATTCCATACTGATGTGATTTGGGAATTAAGGAGGAAAGGAGGGATTTTAGAGGAAGGGGTGTGTGTTTTTCGGGAGGGGGGGGGGGGTTAGAGGGATAGAGGCAGTCAAAGAGAAGGGGGCGGCTTTACACTGTGGAAAAGAAAGACAAGCAGGTTACAAAGAAAATATCCATTTTGCATTAGATTCCCGCATGCTGCACTGTACCAGTGACCTGAGGATGAAAAATGGATAGAGAGAGGGATGAAGGGGAAGTAGGCATGGATGAAAGGGAGGGAAGGGACGGAGGGATGGGAAGATGCATAGGAGGGATGACAGGAGATTGAAAAATGACGACAGGTTAGAAAAGAAAAACCAGACAAGTTGTATCCATGTCAGTGACCTGGGGAAGGAAGGATGGAGAGAGAGAGAGGGGGAGAAGGAGGGAATGGAGGGATGCAGAGGAGATTTAAAAAATGAAGAAAGGGAGAAAAGAAAGCGAGACCAGTCACTGAAATGTAAGTGAAGGATGGAAGGATGGATGAGAGAGGGAGCTGCTGAGAAATGAAGAGAAAGAGAGAGGAGAGAGGGGGAGGGGAACCAAGTGAGACAAACATAAATACATTAGGTGAAAGAAACAAAAGAACGCAAAAAAGAAAGAAGGAAAGAAAAGCAGAGAAAGACAGTGAGCGATAACGGATGAGCGAGATTATCTTTTTTTTTTTATAGGTTGAATTCCACAGTAAAGCTTTGTGTTTATACATGAACCTGCCACTTGGATAGAAATGGATGTCGTGATTCTATCTCACTGATGTCTTTACAGTCTTCCAGCCTCACACACACACACACACACACACACACACACTGTAGGATTTTGCACAGACACTATAACGATGCTCCACATGTCTTCCTATATCTGTGTATCTGAATATCTCGTGGCTTCAGACCATAAACAGACGCTCTGTCAGGTGTTTGTTTGAACTACAGCAGGAATCTGTTGAAATCTGACGTGTTTCTCTTTCAGCGTAACACTTTTAGAGCGGGGAGACACTTAACCTCCTGTCCGCTGTGCGTCTGCCAGTATCTGTGTGTGTGGGGTGGGTCAAACAGATGGACTGTATGTACTGTGTGTACATGTGTGTGTGATCTGTGTTTTTAATATCTATGGGGGCCCAAAAGCCGCGATAAGAAGACGGATTGTGGAAAAGCTGTGATTTGAGTGGTGTGTCTGTGTGTGTGTGTATATACTGTATATACTGTCATGCAATCACATATCTGCTTGCATGCATACACACACACACACGCGCACACACACACACTCACACACCTCTGCTCGTGCACGAGACCCTCTCCCCAGGATGTGTTAGGTTTCCAAGCTAAGACGGCCAGTTTATCCTTTCCAGCAGATGTGTGCGCTCTCCTTTCCTTACATGCATGTTCATACAATTAAAACCAGATAACATGCAAACCATGGACAGATCAGATAAGTTATCAATCAGAAAAGTATGCTAAATTAACTTTAAAATAGTCTGAACTTTCTAGGACTCATTATATTGTCCCTTGTGGCAAACCTCACCCATCTAGTACTGCAGGTTAAAACAAATGCTAAGAAGAAACAGTATCCCTAAAGTATTCCCAGAGACACATTTCTGTATAATTTAACTACTTTGAGGTGTTTTAATGGCTGCAATCGCATATTTCAGGTTTCATGTGTGTACTTTAATATGTTCTTGGCACCCTAACCACACGGCCAGGCATTTCATATTCTTTTTTTTTTTTTACTGTTTATGCTGTAGATGGTGTTTATACAGCCATGATAATGTATGAGAGTTTAACAGAGAATGTCTCTAAACAGACTGTGATGATGAGTAACCCTTTGAAAGAGTACAATTAAGCTAAATATACCTCCTGGGCTATAGGCTAATTTCTGGAGTAGTGGCTTCAGTCCCTGTGATATACATTGTTTTTTTGGAATTGCATGGATTTGGGAAGGTTTTGGCATAACTGATATCCATTTTTTAAGAATAATTTGGGCAGCCTTTTTAATCTAATAATATATAATGTGCTATATACGCTTGTACGTACGCATGAGGCAAGCCGTTTTCTGACTTTAAGTATGTTCTCCTTACAGTACATGTGTGTTTATACAGTACATGTCAAGTTAATAACATGAAAGCTCAACAGAGAATGTAACCAGAGATTTTACATGATGAGTAGCAGGACCGGAGTGCACAGTAAGCCTAAATATACGAGACCTGCTGAAGCCTGCATGGAGACCTGGCTTCAGTCCCGTATGATATACTGAGCTGAGTGTGTATGTGCTGTAAAGAGCTATAGGAGGTTGGATATGATGCCTGAGCCAAAACCACGCATCTGGGTGCTTTTAATGTATTTATTTAACCATCATTAGATCGGGTTGTGGTTATGGTCGGGGCTTTTCATCCTCCTGCCACAGTGGGTGGTGGACTAACATTCAACCTCCAGATGATGTAGAGCAGACAGACTTCAACAGTCAAAAGTTACCAGCGCTCCCTACGAACCAGTAATCCCTTGAAATAACCTTACATTTTCATCCATTTACATTAATTCACCCCTTGATTCATGGAAAATCCCCTTAAAATGAATTAAGGGAGTTATTAATGGAGGAGATCCCATCGAAACCTCCTTAAACACCCCCTTAATCTCGACTCCTTACTTTCTAATTTAATGAAAAATTCAGGGAGACAGGAACTTTTCCATTCATTTCCACTTAATAACCCTGTAAACCTGCACAAAAGACATGAAAAATCCCTTAATTTCTAGTGTCTCTGTGAATCAACCCATGAATAAATCCCTTATAAACCCATGACACTAACCTTACTGTTTTAAAGCTATGTTATTTTTAATGGATAATTAATGTTAATGTAATGGAGAAATTAAGGACATTTCAGGGATAAAATTATAGGGGTTTGGTTTCATAGTGTGTTAATTTCCAACCTGGTTTTGGTAACGATTTTATTCCCCACCTGCCGCTAATTAAAATTTAAGATAGAGATTCTGAAACTTTTTAATTCCAGTAACTAAATTGAGGAAATCCATCAGAAGTAGATCCACAACCCGTTTTTCGGTCCCGACCAGTTAGTTCAAGAAACATTGTATTGATGGAGAATCAAACCCTTTCTGAACTAAGTGGTATGAACACAAACCTCAACAAAAAAACACACCAGTCGTTTCCTTTACTTTCAGTTTTAAAATCAGAATCAGGCGCGATTCATCTGCCAAGCACAAGAAATACATATATAAATTTGTCTTGACGCACATGGTACAGAGACAGAAAAGACCTCACATACAGTACAAAGTAGGGGCAGGCGATACGGCCAAAATATCATATCACTTTTTCATCTTTTCAGGCAGTATCACCATACACAATATGGATCACAATTTCCAGGAGTTGTTCATATTTTCTGTTTTTTCTGGTAATGTTTGGAAAATGTTGAGTTCCAGGAATGCCTGTTTTTTTGCGGTTTCAACAATGCAGTTACTATAACATTTTGTTCATTTAAGGACAGGTATTTTGACATTTTTTTATTTGGAGCACTCACCTAAACATAAAAGGTGCTTATACTTTGCATGAATACATTCAAGACCGAATAACTTAAGTATGATAAATGGAGAATTTATTGAAAAACATAGGCTTACAATGTGTTGTTGTGGTTCATATTGGTGCCAGCTGGCTGTTTAGTCGTATAGCTTGTTCTGTTTCACACCATTTGGTTTCACTTTGCTATGCATCACCTCCAGTTCGGGATCAGGGCATCGAGAGGGGAGGCTACATCTGGGTTACTCATTAGCACAGCCAGTGTGTGTGTGTGTGTGTGTGTCTGAACCTGTGTGTATATGTACTTTTCCTGTACATGCGTGTGTCCATGTGCAGCAGGGCAGCAGGGTGGCTCAGTGGTTTGGAAGACCGTCATTCAAGCAGAAGTCCCAGATTCAAGTCCCCATGACAGCAAGCATCCGCCCTGCTGAAGTGTCTTTGAGCAAAACACTGAAGCCCTACCGGCTCCATGGATGCTGCTCTGTAGCCGAGCCTGACCTCTGACCTGTCTGTGGAGGAGGGGGGCAAGAGAAAAGATAATTTCCCTGTAGGGATTAGTAGAGTGTAGGGGCAAAAACAAAGCAAAAAGGGGGAAGGAATTGCAGAGGGAGAGAAGTTATGTGTGTTTATGCTTCTATACGCCATTCCTCTGTGTGCAGTCAGTAAAATCAGAGTGAATTCCAAGGATGATTGAGGGTGTAGGAGAGCAGAGGGAGGTAATAAAGGAGAAGGGAGGCACATATTTTTGAAAGGCAAGGGAATAGGGGGCTTTCAGGTGAGGTAACACACATACTGGCGGCCATATTGGAGGTCTTAGGCAACAGTAGCTGTGATCAGCTGATTGTGTTTTTAAACATACGACTTGGCCGTCTCAACAAAATTCAGTAGGTTAATTTCTGTGCTGTTTTTGACTGGGAACTGATCATTTTGCCACTGATACATCTGATTGATTTAGATATTATTAGCTTGTTAGCTAGCTATCTTGTGCTTGTCCAGTTGTTATATAAGTACAAATTATCTGCGCACAGCCAATTCTCCATTGGACCTCCATCATGACACCAGCTGTGGTTTTTGTTAGATTTGTGATGCAACTGCAAAGCCTCTCTTGTTAGCTGATAAATCAATAGAGGACAATGAGAGAGAGAGAGAGAGAGAGAGAGAGAGAGACTTTGGTGGAAAGCAGGGAGGTTGTTAATGTAAATTGACTTTTCAACATGTCTGCTCTCCTGAGATCTTTTCCCAATCAGCTTCAGTCCAGGCACCTTACTGAGAGCAAGCACAGAGCTAAAGGTCAGTTAGGAATAAAACGAAAGGGGGGAAAAAACATTTGGATTGGTTAGATTTCTCCGAGAGGTAGCATACAGGTATTTGGCATCGCGAAAGGATGGACTGAGCTTCAGGAGATGAAGATAGAAGATAATTTGTGACTCATTGGGATGTTAAATAAATAAAAGAAAGATTAACCTCAATGGAAAAAAAGCAGTCTGTGCGTGTGAGAGAGAATCCTGTCAAACAGTTTAAACGGCCATCCTGAAATGTAAACTCTGCTTTCAAACTACTTATCACCAAGCCAGTGGACATAAAAATGTCATTTGGGGGGAGGACGGTATTTAAAACACAAGTAATAGGGTTAGGGTTTTAGAGTGGAGATCTGGATTGCACTCCCGTTGTGGCAGGGTTTATAAATTTAACAATGTGGAGCAAGGTGTTGCTGGAAAAGGGCAAATATGTTCATAAAACCTTCACTGGATAACTAAAGGTGGAAAAATAAAGGTTGAAGAATGACATGTGAGTTGAGAAATCAGATCTCCGTTACAGTGAATACATCTAAAACTGAGAATATTTACTCCTGCGCGTAATGCTTCAGCCAGGCAGGTGTTTGATTGATGAAAACGCAGGAGGTGGAATTCAAATAAATCCGTTTCTCACCTCATCAAGAGTCGGATCTCTGTTATAGTGAAGGAATGCAGAACGGCGGACGTTTTAATCCCAGATCTTACATCAACCCCGGACTTTGTTTAACGTCGTTACGTCAAGCAGGTGTCTGATAGATGATCGCAGGTCTGGTAACTCTAGATCTGTGTTTAACTGAAACATTCTGCCTGCAGCTGCATTGCTGATCTCATTATGACAGAGAGAAACTCAACAGTTGGTAGTTTAAAGGTACGGTACACACACAGCTTTCTGAGGTGATGAGAAATTTTGTTGATTTTATGACCAAAAATATTCCAAAACTAACATTAAGTAATTATATCGTAGCATATGGTATCGTATGGCACCATATCCTATTGTACCGTACTGTATTGTATCATAACGTCGTATCGTATCATACTGTATTATATCGTACCGTATTGTATCTTATTGTATCGCACTGTATCGTACTGCACTTTATCGTATTGTGTCATATTTAATCATTTTGCACCACATCGTATTGTATCAAATCGCATCGTATCATATTTTATCATGGTATCGTATCGTATTGATTCATATTGTATTGTATTATATAGCATAGCACAGACCAACACAGCACAGTGCCATTTCACAGTGCATAGTGTATTGTATCTTATTGTATCGCATGACAGGTTTTTTTTGGGTGTTAGCTCAAGTACTAGTGGAAAAAATAAGGTCAGAAAAAGATTCAGGGATGATTCAATGATAATTAAGTATATAATTAAGTATAATAAGGAAATGCACATGACCTAAAGGACATAAAACCCATTTCACCAAACATTCTAAGTCAAATCAAGTCAAAATTGACTAATGAGGAACTTTTAACGGATTGTCAGATTTGTCACAAAGTGCTTTATAGGAAACAAAAACAGAAATATAGAAGAAATATCAAGCCCATCACAATCTCTAAGAGTAAGAACGTGTGTGTGTGTGTGTGTGTGTGTGTGTGTGTAAGCTCAAACTGTGTTGGAGAAACGATATCCACTGAATGGCCTGTTGAGTTCTGGATTTCAAATAAACTTTTGAAACACATTTGAAAAGTGAAATTCAGCAGAATCCCCCTTGGAGTGATGGACGAGGTTTATCTGCTCCGCTCCGGAAGCTGCCGGTCCCCAGCTCCTGTTTTAAACCAGGAAGTAGTGAAACTGGGTGGAAACCCTCCATTGAAAGTCATTTCCTAAAAGGCGAAGAGGAAGGAGGGAGAGAGAGAGAGAGAGAGAGAGTTAGAAGATGCATGAGCGAGCGTGCGAGAGTTAAAGTGTGCGTGTTTGAGAGTAAATGAGAGAGAGAGAGTTAGGGAAAGTGTGTGAGGGCCAAGTGTGTGTGTGTGTGTATGTGTGTGTGTGTGCCGTTGCTTTGAGTATGAATCATTTTTATACCCTATTGTGTTTACCGATAATTCCTGTCTTCATTATACAGTCCACACACACACACACACACACACACACGGACAGAATAGCATAAGCACTAAATTAAGAAAGAGAGAAAGTGGAAAAAAAGAAAGAGAGGGAGATTGAATGAATGAATGGATCTGATAGTGAAGGTGAAAGCTGGAAACACAATCATGCAGCCTGCTGCAACACAATCCACAGGCATGTTATCAGCTGAGGCCAGAGAGCAGCGGCACGCCTCCCACAGGGCTGAGCGGGCCCACGCTCCACCTTCCACAAGTGTTTCCAACAATTCTGAACACTTACAATACTGTACAAGTAGGTCGAAATTATTAGACTGTATGTTATTAATAGTTATTTCCCAGCAAGCGTTTGACGGATGGTGACAGGAGCAGGAAGAGGAGGCCAAGTCCAAACTTTTAAGGTTTTACATGACATGCAGTTTCAGCACCAACCTACATGAATGCCAAATTTTCACACTGTGATATTATGGCACGGTAAAAATTTATATTAAAACAGCTCTGGAAACTGTTTTGAAGTGATATCAGAAAGATATTTAGGTTGAAATTCCACAAAACAATGTAAGCAGCAGCTCTGGACGACTATGGATGTATGAAGTTTCTAATGTTGGGGATGTTATATCAATGTTTAGTCAATGCCAAAATGCTTGCTGGGTGTATACAGTGTGTTATTAAGTGCAGGGTCAGTTAGTTAAAGTTGGTTCATTTTATCTGGTGTATGATTAACATGGATGCCAACAAAGACCCAGAAGCAAATTCAGCTCTTTTGCCTCCGTATTCGTCTTTTCACAACCACATCACACTGGTAGTGAGTCACCAGCAAAAGACGAGGCACAAAAAGCAAAGAAAAACAAGATTAGGTTGCTATTCCAGTACTTATGTGTTTCACTGTAGTTGGAAAGTCACTTTAAAAGTATTTATCATTGTAGTATCAGGTCATGAGTTTCATCAGTTTCATCGCAAAATGAGATATTCCACCTTCTGAAAGAAACTTTATTCTTACTAAGCTGTGACTCACCTACTAAGACCTTTGCTTACAAAATAGTTTTGTTTTTGAGAGGATGGGAATCATCTGTGTTTTTGAAACATTCAATGATGAACATCAGGTTGCCCAAAACAGATATACAGCATGTAGGAGTGAAACCCGTCATTTAAGGAACTTAGATCACAGGAAAAACAAGAGTAAAGTGATTTTGGTGGATTTGTTTTCGCCTGTAGCTCATCCTTCCCGGTCCCGTGACTCGTGGCGTCGTCGCTGCTCTGTCTGTTGGTCTCTCTGACCGGTTCAGAGCCTCAGAGACAGAGCAGTGTTCGTAGGGTTTCTCCTCTGCCTGCTGTGTTTTGGCCACACTCCGCAGGCCGCAGGTTTACAGCCTAATCCGATTAAAAGCCGGGGTGAAGCAGTCAGCCATTGTCGACCGAGGAGAAAGATTAACTCCTTCATTGTTGTGGGGTCTCTCTCTCTTTTCTTTTCTTTCCCTTTCTTTCTCGCTCTGTGTTTCTCTTTGATGTGACAGTAGCAGGTTAAGAGGTAGAGGAATGTGAACTTCTG
The DNA here is from genome assembly GCF_048128805.1 of Centroberyx gerrardi. NCBI lineage: Eukaryota > Metazoa > Chordata > Actinopteri > Beryciformes > Berycidae > Centroberyx > Centroberyx gerrardi. The sequence goes on from NC_136010.1 coordinate 4,126,018, forward strand.
AGAAAAGTTCAAATGATGTTTTAGCCAAAACACAATCGGCTGAGATAGGTACATACCATGGCATGTTTCAGCCTTTTGTGACTGGTGTGTGTGTGTGTGTGTGTGTGTGTGTGTGTAAAAGAGAGAAAAGAAAAAGCGCAGTCAAAATCAGACTTTTCTCGTATGGTATCGCAGTACATTGTGTTTGTTGTTTTGTTGACTCATATTCTTATTGTTGTTGTTTACAGGTTACAGTGTGACTGCCAACACAACACCTGCGGCGTGTCATGTAACCAGTGTTGCCCCGGATACAACCAGTTACCATGGAAACCGGCCACGACCTACAGCGCTAATGAGTGTGAACGTGAGTACAACCTGATACCAAGCACAGACAAGAATATATATAAGCACCAGTACTTAAATACTATACCTGCACACACACTGTTGCTCACTCTCTTTCTCTCTCTCTCACACACACACACACACACACACACCACCCCCCTCCCAGTTCTGTAGGTCTAATCATTGATCCCTGCAAAGGAATGTGCATTCTTCCATGTGTTGGTTAAACTAGTTCACCTTATTTAATGAAGCTGACCAGTCACTTGAGCTGTTATGCTGCAGTGAACTTACACACACAGGCAGATATATATGAAAAATTTAATTCCAAAACGCTATATATTCATTTTGGAAAAATAACTTGCTACTTGAAATGTGAGTTAGCAGTCCAAATTTTAAAAACACAGACGATTCTAACCTGGAAACACAACTATTTGGTTGCAAAGGTCAGAAAATGATTAATAACTTTAATATTTTATAGTTATAGTTGAATAGTTAATGTGATTTGCTTTCATGACAGCAATCATGGATATCTTCTTTTGTAATGAAAGTCTGTATATCTAAGTCAGTATGGAAGCATTTCATCAAGGTTAATAACCAGGATTATATCTCAGCTATAATGGTGCACAGTATAACTGCAGTCTGTTGGGGTGAACTTGGTGTTATCAAAGCTCTGGTTATATTTACGTGCAGGAGCCACCTATTATCAAAGCCCTAGTTATATTTAACAAGGAACAGCATGGATATCACAGTGAGGAGAAGGTGGCTAAAGGGCAAAGTGATATGAATGAAAACAGAGAGATGCAGATATACTGCAGCTGTGGAGCGGCAAGATTACATTCAAACTGTGACTGATACCGCAGCTTCATCTGCAGTGGATAAGGCTCCGTTCACACTGCAGCTCAGAGAGTCCTGATTCTCCTAATTCTTCCTAAATTCCAAATTTTTCCCCTCACATGACTCAGATCTGATGTTTTCTAGTCAGTCTGAACAGCAAAAGTTGCATTTTTTCAATTCCAATCTGGACCACATGGATATAGATGTGATAAAAAATCTGATTCCAAGGCATGTAGCCTCCATGCGACTTGTATTTGAACGCTCAAATCAGAATTTCTCGGTGTTGCCACGACAGTAAGTAAATCTTACGTCAGTCACCTGAGTCATAATTTTGGCACCGTGGCAGTTCGGCTGAGCCAGCGTTGGCATGGAAGACAACAAGACACAACAGTAGAAAGAAAGCCAAATAGCTGACGTGACGTCGCAGTTCAGTCAGAACTGGAAGACACAGACCTGAACCAAAATGTGTTGAAACAAGTGGGAGAGGTGTAGCTACAAAAAAACGGATGAGACTTTTGTTGTTGTTACTCTGGGTCACACATCGCTGTCACTTCATATTGGTATCAGATATGAGTTTCATCCTAGAGTAGATATGAACAATCATCCAAAAAAATCACATATGAGCAGCAATTTGGGATTGAGCACAAAATCCTGCAGTGTGAACGAAGATATTAGGGTCAGAAGATGTTTTATACTGTTCCTTTGCCTTGTTTTTGTCATGTGTATCTACTGTGAAGCTCTAGAAGTTGTCAATATATCTCTGGACCAAGGTCACCAAGATAAATTCTGGCACATTTGTTGCATTTGCCAATTAAAATGATTTCAAAACAGTTTTTGTTTCCGATTCTAACGCTGAGAAGTTCAGTTCTTCTGGTCCGCTTGGCTCATTGCTTGTCTAACTTCCAGCATGGAGAAGTTGTGCAGCTGTTTTTAGAGCTATTTGGATGTTTAAAGGAAAAAAAAATAAAAAAATCAAATGTGCCTCAAGTCTGAGAAAAACACTCAGTGCTATCAGGCTGGAGTCAGGGCCGGTGGATAAGGAGCGCTGGCTTATTTAGCCGGCACCTCCCAGGCGCTGAGGGGCTGATAAGGACAAAAAGCTATCTGAGGGTTTCACAGACACTGTGAAGAGAAAAACCTTTGGTCTGGTGTGTGTGTGTGTGTGTGTGTGGGTGTGTAAGTCATTCTCATATGCGTATATCTAAGATTAACAGTGAACTGTGTGTAATCTACATGTGCATATATGCATGTGTGTGCATGTGTGTACATCTTTGTTTCCCGTTCTTTTCATGTCTGTGTGTCTGGGATTGCAGGTGTGTGTGTGTGTGTGTGTGTGTGTTTTCTAGTGTGTGTTATCTTTCTTACATGTGTGCCGCTAAGTTTAAGTTTGGGATGTCGGACGTCCGTTTCTTTCTTCCCAGATAATCTAATCTCTGTGTTTCCCAGAATACACCTCTTCCTCTTCACTCCAAACATCTCTTCTTCGTCTTTTAAAACAGATGCTGATAAATTACGGTCTGCTGTGGTTTCACTTCCTGCAAAGGCAGCTGTCACACAGACTGAAAAATCAAATATCTTTGTCTTCATTGTCGTCTTCTTCTTCTTCTTCTTCTTCCTCAAAGGCAGCGGTAGCCTAGGGGTTAGGTTAGGTTCTTCTTCTTGTGTAGATGCAGCCAAATGTCTGAACATCTGCCCTCTGAGCTGTTTTCAGAGATAAACAGCTCAGGCAGTTAGTTATCTGACAGGTGTATGGGGGGTTGTTAAGGTCAAATACATTATGTTGTATGAGACAGAGAGAAACCAGATGCTGTTCTCTCTCTGCCAGCCTGGTGAGAAACATGACACTTTGGGCGAGACACAGAAATCCATAGGAATATCTTTTTTACCTGGCTGTTTTATAGATGATCATTATAGGAACACCGAAATATTAAATCTGGCACTCCTTACTATGGTTTGTTTGTAATGTTGGTGATCTTGGAATTGTAGCTTGTTCTGCTGTTGAACTCCTTCTGTGTCACACTGGGTAAACGTGACAGAAAATATATGTAAATATAAAAGTAAAATGTATTATTTAAAGAGAATAGTTATGGCAACGCTTCACAACTGACAAGCTATAAATGAAAAGGCAAGGCAAGTTTATTTATACAGCACATTTCACACACATTGGCAATTCAAAGTGCTTTACATAAATAAAAGAAAAATAAAGACATAGGTAATAAAAGGTATAAAAAGTGAAAGTGCATTAAAATCACATTTAAAAAGATGGTGCAAAAAGATATAAAAGATTGTTGTGGCCCAGTTGGTATTTTCCAATGTCAAAATCAAAATTATAGTCAGAATCACTTTTAGCACATTTAGCACTAAATCCTTAAAAAAATAGAATGTAATGTTTCATTTAAGGTGTAGTTATTGGATCATAAATCTGTTAGGGGCTTGCGTAATGTTAAAAGTTAAATTCCAAAATGTATCGCAACATTTTAAGACGTTCCTTAGAAAATGTGGATTTAGTTAAGATTGAATTAATCTGTATTTTTAATAGACAGCCTCGTGTACTGTACATTTGTAGTATATAACCTTTATTTAACTAGGAAGTATGGTGGAGAAAGTCAGAGGCTTTGAAAGAACAGCATGTCTCTCTCTTTTTAAAAAAAACTACAAAACCAAGTCTTTGATAGAGTAAACCTTTACAGAGATAGCACCCGCCTTTGATCACTGACTTTGATCAGCCATAAAACCCTTTTATTATTCATAACATCACCCAGCCTCACTATCTAAACTTCAGACTTTTGACAGCTGACTTTGATCATTTATGAAACATAATGTAATTCCATCAAAGGCCCCTTTTAGGGAAAAATATATCCTGTCACTTCTGAGCCCCGTGTGGTTCTGTTAATTACAGCTCTGTCTCTTCTTATCTTTTTTTATTTGTTTTGAAACATCCTAAATATGATCCTTAGCTGTGTGTAATCTTCTATGAAATATGAACACCTGCCAGAAGAAACAAAAACCAGGTTTGGAGTCGGTTCAGAGGGCCGGCTGCGGTGGGGAGCTGACACTCTGCCACGGGAAATATGTTTGAGATCATCATTTAGATTTTACAACACCACTGAAGAAGAACTGAAGAAGCTTACTCCAAATTGAGATATCTACCGAATTGATGGTGGAAGAAAATTAAAACAAATTATGGCAATTTTCAAAGACAGTAGAAGACTGTGGTTGGTGTCAATGTATGGAACTGTATGAATGTGAGACAGTTATACTATATACAATTTACTTTTGAGTAGAAATTCGATAGGTCAAAAGAATAATTTCTCTTTCATTTCTCTTCTCATCCCTTAATGCTTGACATTTGCCTGAATGTGATCTAGTTTCTCCTTTCTTCCTACCCCGTCTGTCTTTTTCCTCCATTCCTCCTCCGCAACTTCTTCCTAATTTTTCTCTCCCTTGTCGATTCTCGATCAACTTAAAGTGGCAGTTTTCTTGCTTTACAGAAGCTAACTTAACTGCTTGGTCTGTTTCCTCTATTTCCTCCTGTTACTCTACAGGTTTTTCTCTCTGATATTTCTTCTCGTCCTCCTTCTCATCGTTCTCTTTCCTCCTTCTCTTCTCTTCTCCTGGGTAGCAGCAGGTTTTACCCCCCAGGTGGATGTTTACTGTGTTGTTTCAGCCTGATGTGTGTGTGTGTGTGTGTGTGTGTGTGTGTGGCACTGTGTGTGGCTCTGTGTGTGTGTGTGTGTGTGTGTATGTGTGTTTATCTGAGTGTCTGTCGTCTTTAGCCTGCCTGTCTGTGTTTTTGCCTGTGTTGATTCACATGCCACCTTATGTGACCCATTTGTGAATCTAAAAAAACCCTCAACGTCAAACTCTTAGAATTTCTAATGAGTATTTGAGCAAGTATTTGAAGTTCTGTGTGTTTCAGAGTGTAACTGTAGTGTATGTTGTTGTGTGTTTCAGAGTGTAACTGTAGTGTATGTTGTTGTGTTTCAGAGTGTAACTGTAGTGTATGTTGTTGTGTGTTTCAGAGTGTAACTGTATGTTGTGTGTTTCAGAGTGTAACAGTATATTGTTGTGTGTTTCAGAGTGTAACTGTAGTGTATGTTGTTGTGTGTTTCAGAGTGTAACTGTATGTTGTGTGTTTCAGAGTGTAACAGTATATTGTTGTGTGTTTCAGAGTGTAACTGTGGTGTATGTTGTTGTGTGTTTCAGAGTGTAACAGTATGTTGTGTGTTTCAGAGTGTAACAGTATATTGTTGTGTGTTTCAGAGTGTAACAGTATGTTGTGTGTTTCAGAGTGTAACAGTATATTGTTGTGTGTTTCAGAGTGTAACTGTAGTGTATGTTGTTGTGTTTCAGAGTGTAACAGTATATTGTTGTGTGTTTCAGAGTGTAACTGTAGTGTATGTTGTTGTGTGTTTCAGAGTGTAACAGTATGTTGTGTGTTTCAGAGTGTAACAGTATATTGTTGTGTGTTTCAGAGTGTAACAGTATATTGCTGTGTGTTTCAGAGTGTAACTGTAGTGTATGTTGTTGTGTGTTTCAGAGTGTAACTGTACTGTATGTTGTGTGTTTCAGAGTGTAACTGTAGTGTATGTTGTGTGTTTCAGAGTGTAACTGTATATGATGTTCTGTGTGTTTCAGAGTGTAACTGTAGTGTATGTTGTTGTGTGTTTCAGAGTGTAACTGTACTGTATGTTGTGTGTTTCAGAGTGTAACTGTAGTGTATGTTGTGTGTTTCAGAGTGTAACTGTATATGATGTTCTGTGTGTTTCAGAGTGTAACTGTAGTGTATGTTGTTGTGTGTTTCAGAGTGTAACTGTACTGTATGTTGTGTGCTTCAGAGTGTAACTGTATATGATGTTCTGTGTGTTTCAGAGTGTAACTGTAGTGCATGTTGTTGTGTTTCAGAGTGTAACAATATATTGTTGTGTTTCAGAGTGTAACTGTAGTGTATGTTGTTGTGTGTTTCAGAGTGTAACTGTATATTGTTGTGTGTTTCAGAGTGTAACAGTATATTGTTGTGTGTTTCAGAGTGTAACTGTACTGTATGTTGTTGTGTGTTTCAGAGTGTAACAATATATTGTTGTGTGTTTCAGAGTGTAACTGTAGTGTACGTTGTTGTGTGTTTCAGAGTGTAACAGTATATTGTTGTGTGTTTCAGAGTGTAACTGTACTGTATGTTGTGTTTCAGAGTGTAACTGTATATGATGTTCTGTGTGTTTCAGAGTGTAACTGTACTGTATGTTGTGTGTTTCAGAGTGTAACTGTATATGATGTTCTGTGTGTTTCAGAGTGTAACTGTATGTTGTGTGTTTCAGAGTGTAACTGTACTGTATGTTGTGTGTTTCAGAGTGTAACTGTCACCGCCACTCGTTTGACTGTTACTACGACCCAGAGGTCGACCAGAGGAGAGCCAGCCTCGATTCCCACGGACACCACAGAGGGGGCGGAGTCTGCCTCAACTGCCAGGTAAGGGATACACTCTACTCTATTCTATTCTATTGCATATTGTATTCTATTTTCTGTAGAATACTTAAACAGCGTAAATGGCGTTACGCATTCTAAATACAAACAAAATGTAACTGTATTCCATTAGGTTACCAAAAGAATTATGTATACTGATTACAGATATTTGTGGAAAATTACAGGATTTCCTGAACATTGCAATTTTCCACTTTGTCTTATCTGCACCTTTATACCCCAAATAAGGCAAAGTCATCTGAAAGTAATTGAAAGTAATCAGAGTTTGGGTAATTCCTGGGATTATGTTACGTAACTAGTAACTGTAATGGAGTAGTAGTGAAATCCTATATTTTCCTCCCTCTCCCCTCAGCATCACACCACTGGAGTCAACTGTGAGCGCTGCATCCCCACCTACTACCGGTCAGCTGACCACCCCATCGACTCCCCATTGGCCTGCTCACGTGAGTGACAGCTGTCAGTCAAATGATGTAGTCAGTGCCCACCTAATGTGAAATGGACATAAAGCATCATCCTGCATAATGAAACACAGTCAAAGATCATCGCTACGTATGTTATTCACTGTCAATTCTCCTGTCTCTTTTGTACACTTTTGCTCCCTCCTCTTCCCCCTTTTTTTGCCATCTTCCTCCTCTTCCTGCACCTCCTCCCCATCCTCCTCCTCCTCCCCCTCTTCCTCTTCCTCCCTGCAGCGTGTGTGTGTGAGTCAGAGTTTACGGACGGGACCTGTGAGGATGTGACCGGTCGGTGTTACTGCAAACCAAACTACACCGGAGAGAGGTGCGACTCCTGCGCCAGCGGCTTCATCAACTTCCCCGACTGTTACCGTGAGTTTTCTTCTACAGCAGTAATACCTGAGAATTATTCTTATATATATATATATATATATATATATATATATATTATTTTCCTTGGTTTGGAAGCATCCGCACATCCGGCATATGGGTATGATGGACTAAAGTTCCTAAAATCACCATATAGAACGCCTTCTTGGGTATTATGGGTTTTATAGAGGAGTTACCGACTCGTGTACTGACTGAACAGCTTTCTAGAAAGTCATGAACATATAGTATAAGAATTAAAAGAGAGGAGAAAGAAGAAAGATTTCCCCTGGACTTGCTGAACCTCATGGGAATTATCAGCGTGTCTTTTACCAGATTGCTTGGCTGAAACTAGCCATGTACACATGCATGTAGCAAGCCTGCATGCACACACACACACAGGCGTTTACACATACATACACACACACACTCATGTACGTATACTTGTATAATGTGCACACACATACATTCATGCATGTACACACAAACTCGCACAACCGATGTACGTGAATACACACACATGCAGTATGTCTTTCTTTAAGTCAAGTCAAGTTTTATTTATTTATAGCCCAATACGGCAAACATATCAAATACAATAAAAATCTTTACATCTAACATTTTTACATGTACATCTTTCCCTCGCCGCTATGCACAGAGTTTTAAATCAGAATCAGTTTTAGAAGCTTTGACAGTCTGCTTGTTGTATTGTTTCACTGGTTTCTGTTCTCTCTCACAGCCATCCCCACCTATCCCACCAACAACAACAACGGAGAGGCCAAACCAGCAGGAGAGATCATCAGTAAGACCTGTCGCTCTCTCTTCCTGTGTAACCTTGTGCTCAAAGCTTCTTGTTCGGTCGAAGATAGTGACTGTTAGGTGTTGTTCTTTCCATCAGTTCTGGTCTCACTTCTTCCTTCATTTCAATCCGTTAAGAAAGTCTTTCTTCCAAATTCAGACATTGCTTGATTTTGAACTTTTGCAAGATTCAGCTACAGACGTTGTGTCAACTTTTATTTTAGCGCGATATTTACGCGGGTTTTCAACACAGGTTTTCATATTAACATCTCTTCAACGCCAAAATCTTTTCTGGGTTTATTGATCAACGTGGGAAAATTGGGTCGTTGCAGCAGCAAAAATAATAGAATACAGCAAGGAAGAAAAAATAAATAATGGAGAATGTAAAATGAAAAATCTGAAAATGAAAAAATTGAAAATTATAATGAAAAAATGAAAATAAAAATAAAAAATTAAAATAAAAAAATTAAAATAAAAAATAATCAACGTGAAAATGAAATAAAATGAAAAAATATATATATAAAAAAATAAATCAGCCTCCATGTTCAGCCTGTATCTGGCTCATACTGCAGGTTCTCCTCAGCCTGGCTCACAGCTCAGGTCTCTCCCTCCCCCGTCCCGTCCCGTCCCGTCCCGTCCCGTCCCGTCCCGTCCCGTCCCGTCTCACCTGCTGACTTGTTGCAGTCAGGTGTGTTGGGGAGTTTTGGGAAAGCGGCGCGGTGTGAAAGGAATCTCAGTGGAATGTGATAAGCTGGATCAAAACACGCTTCAGTCCAACCTGAGAGAGACATGCCGGTGTTTTCACATCAGTCTGCTGTGGTTCTGCAGCAGGAGGGGGGGCTGGTTTTATTTGTTGTTAAATACGACCGGGAAAACAAGTCATAGAAGAAGAAACGAGGAGGAATTCATTTCTCATAATGGAGAATAACTGGGAGTAAATCTGTTTCTCTCCCTCTCTCTCTCTCTCTCTCTCTCTCTCTCTCTCTCTCTCTCTCTCTCTCTCTCTATCTCTCTATCAATAATTCAATAACTTTATTGGCATGACTGTTCACCAGAAACAATATTGCCAATATTGCCAAAGCAGGTTATGAAATGTCATTTATCAAAAAGCAACAAACAAGTTTACACATTCAAACCATGTTGAGATGATGACATTATTTAGTATGAAAACATCTCTCTCTCTCTCTCTCTCTCTCCCTCTCTCTCTCTCTGTTTCCCTCTCTTTCTCTCTCTCTCCGTATCTTTCTCTTATCTCTCTCTAACTGTCTCTTTCTGTCATCCTTCCTCTCTCTCTCTTGCCTCTCTCTTTCTCTAATTCCCTTCCTTTCTCTCTCTTCCTTTCGCCCTGTTTTTCTTCCCTGTTTCTCTCTCTCCCTCTCTCTCTCTCTCTCTTTCTCTCTCTCTCCATATCTTTCTCTTATCTCTCTCTAACTGTCTCTTTCTCTCATCCTTCCTCTCTCTCTCTTGCCTCTCTTTCTCTAATCCCCTTCCTTTCTCTCTCTTCCTTTCTCCCTGTTTTTCTTCCCTCTTTCTTTCTCTCTCTCCCTCTCTCTCTCTCCCTCCCTCTCTCTCTCTCTCCCTCTCTCTCTCTCTCTCTCTGTTTCCCTCTCTCTGTTTCCCTCTTTCTCTCTCTCTGTATCTTTCTCTTATCTCTTTGTCTCTTCTCCCTTCTCCCTGTTTTTCTTCCCCATTTATCTCTCTCTCTCTCTCCCTCTCTCTCTCTCTCTCTCTCTCTCTCTCTCTCCCTCCCTCTCCCTCTCTCTCCCTCTCTCTCTCTCTCTCTCTCTCCCCCTCCCCCTCTCAGACTGTGAGTGCAGTGCAGCAGGCACGGTGGATAACTCCTGCAGGCCGGACCCTCGGACTCGGACCTGCGTCTGTAAGCCGGGCTTCAGCGGCGACCACTGTGACGCCTGCGCCCCCGGCTTCTATGGACTCAACTGTCAGGGTGAGAAATGGACACACACACACACACACACACACACACACACACACACACACATATTTGAACCACACACAGAAACAGACACAAATACACACACAGAGCCAGGAATCCCAGACACCTCATTTACTGGTCTGTTTATTTATTTATTCTAGAGTTGGTTTGCCACCCAGGAGTGACCTCACACACACACACACACACCTACACACACACACACACACACACACACTCACTCCTGAGTAAACAGCATTGCACCAAGCTGTGTTTATCAGTGTAAATAGTTTCTCATTTACACCTCTGCTTCAGTCCGTGGCTTTGTTATTATTTTATTGTTTGTTTCGGTGCAGTTTGTTTACTTAAGTGTTTGTTGGTGTGTGTGTGTGTGTGTGTGTGTGTGCGCGCAGCCTGTCAGTGTTCAGGTCCAGGCTGTCTGGACGGGTCATGTGACTCGCTCACCGGACACGGTGTGTGTCGTAACGGTTTCCACGGTAACCACTGTGACCAGTGTGCCCCCGGCTACTTCAACTACCCACTGTGCCAACGTGAGTCTCTCTCTCTCTCTCTCTCTCTCTCTCTGTCTCTCTCTCTCTCTGTCTCTCTCTCTCTCTTTTAGTTATTCATTATCTCTAAAAAAAACAGTCCGTAAAGTATGATCAGTTTGTCAACCAAATACTTAAGATATCTACTATTATTTTTTATTACTATTATAATAAGTACAGTCATTTGTTTTAATTTTGTATATTATTTGCACTGATCAGGTTTCCTTGGTCCAATTACTGATTTCTTATCAGTGTGATCGGCTGATTATCGATTCAATCAACAGTTAAAATGAGCCATTTCACTCTGACTTTGTACACACACACCATGTAAAACTGCACAGCAAGCGTAAACAGTACATTTTCAATCCAGCACTGTGTTTAACAGATGGCTCTCATGGCTGCATGACACTGGATCATAGCTTCAATTCAAATATAGTTAGTGTGAGCACATAAAAAACGTCATCGTGGCAGTATAGATTAAGTCTTCTGTTTAGTAAATGAAACTGTTTAGAATCATATAGGAATAGCATATTCACAACACTAGAAATTAATATATGTCAGTGTTTATTAACAAGTGAAAATAGCAAATTAATATAATCAGTCACTCTCAAAATGCTCAAAAAACAGCAAAATGAAATGACCAAGTCTCTCTGAAATTAAAAAGAAGCAAGGCAACTTACAAACCGGATGGACCCGTTCTGTATAAAAAACAAAACAAAACACAAAGCCCATATTCAGTTTCTGTCTAATGTCCTATCAGCATGAATAACACTCAGCCTGTAATGTGAGCAGACAGAGGGAACAACAGCTGACCTCTCTCTCAATTTACTATTTCAATTCAGTGAGCTTTACTGGCATGAAGTACAGGTCAGAATATACTGCCAAGAATTGGGTAGTAATCAGTAATGATAACATTCATAATGATGATAAAAAAAAGTCCAATAAAATTAAAAGAAACTATTACAATAATGGTAATAATAGTAATAGTTGCAATAATAACATCATATGTAAAAGAGAGAATAAATTAATGTCAATATTAAGTATAGAAGAGAATACCATAGAGAGTATAGTATAGTAGAAAATACAGTAAAATATATTAAATTTAGTGGAATTTGCTGATGTATAATATGTTTTTTCTTTCCTGTTTTTCTTTCCTTTCTCTCTCTCTCCCCCTCTCTCTCTTCCCTCCCCCCCCCTCTCTCTCTCTCTCTCCCTCTCTCCCCCCTCTCTCTCCCCCTTCTTCTCTCTCTCCCTCTCTCTCTCTCTCTCCCTCCCTCTCTCTCTCTCTCTCTCTCTCTCTCTGTCACTCTCTCTCTCTCTCTCTCTCTCTGTCGCTCTCTCCCCCTTCTTCTCTCTCTCTCCCTCCCTCTCTCTCTCTCTCCCCCTCCCTCCCTCTCTCTCTCTCTCTCTCTCTCTCTCTCTTTCTCTCTCTCTCTCTCCCTCTCTCCCCTCTCTCTCTCTCTCTCTCTCTCTCTCTCTCTCTCTCTCTCCCTCCCTCCCTCCCTCTCTCTCTCCCTCTCTCTCTCTCTCTCTCCCTCTCTCTCCCCCCCCCCCCCCAGTGTGTGGCTGCAGTACAGTCGGCTCTCTGCCAGGCGGCTGCGATGCGTCCGGTCTCTGTCTGTGTAAGCCGGAGTTTCAGGGCCCTCGATGTGAACAGTGCCGCTCCGGATTCCACTCCTACCCCAACTGTCAAGGTACACACACACACACACACACACACACACACACACACACACGCTGGAGGAAAGTGAAAGAACTTGATATCCTGTTGGACTGAACACGTGTTGGACTCACACGGAGAAACACACATGGAAACACTAAACTCTCAGCACCTTCTTATGAAGTGTTAAACTGCCTTGTTAAATTTAATGGCACTTTATTGGGGTTCTACCTTCTCAGTGTAAAGTAGAATTAGTCCGGCAGCAACTGTCGCACAGCTATGAGGTTTTAAATTCCAGCAGACGACTAAATTTTAATTCTTTTTTCTGAATTTGTATGGAATGATTGAATTTATTGAAGTTGAAACTGATTATAGAAATCAAACTCATGATGCTCTTACCAAGTTTTTATCCTATTAAAACCATATTGCATTGAAAAGTCCTAGATATTTAGTTTTCTTTAAGATATTAAATTGATACTGGACTCTTGATTTGTTCTGACTTGACTTGCTGTTCTACATTTAAACTTGAGACTTGAGATAAACTGGAGATAAACTTGAGACTTGTGCCTCAAGACTTGAAACTGACTTGGGACTTGAGCAAAGTTGACTTGGTCACACCTCTGGAAGTTCGATTTCTCCAAGACAACCTACAAAAAATGTTGACACAGCTATCGACATCTTGGCTTTAATAATCACCTTGTTTGTATCTTATGATTGTTGTTTATTTTTGTAACGAGGCGTCTCACTTCCTGTTTTCCCAGTGTGCAGCTGTGATCCTCGCACCTCATTGGATGCCAGCTGCAGCGTGTCGGGTCACTGCCACTGCCGGCCCAATTACAGCGGAGCGTCATGTGACCAGTGTGCCCCCGGTTACTACGGTTACCCCAGCTGCACACGTGAGTCAGAAACCCTGACGATGCATCAGACAGCTGCTTGGCTGCTGTTCAGTCAGGATGTGAAGCTGCTGATGGCTTGATTTCTCTGTTGCTGTATCTGTCTACACTTCTAAACCTAACAATATATCACTTTGCATATAAAAGTGATCAGACTGCTTTTATCAGATATTATATATTTATAAGATGAAACGGATTTATAATGTGAGTCAATGTGTTTCCCCTGCAGCCTGTCAGTGCTCAGCAGAAGGCTCTCGTTACTCCAGCTGTGACCAGCTGACAGGACAGTGTGTGTGTCTGCACAGTGTGGAGGGCCTGAGGTGTGACAGCTGTGCACACGGGGCCTACGGCTTCCCCAACTGCCAAGGTACTGACACACACACACACACACACGTGCGCCTGACTCAGGTGTAGTTATGGGACCTACAGCTAACCAACTGTTAGGGTAATGACACACACACACATACACACAGGCCAGTGCACAGACAGACACGTATACGTAAACACATATGCAGACATACAAGTGCACATAGAAAAGATTGGAGTTTTAGTTCTACAAAATTTCTCAGAGGCAGCGCTGCTCTGGAGGCAGAAATAATCTGATTGGTTGAGTTAAACCTCAGTGGGCGGAGCCAAAGATCCACAGTTTCTCAAAGCGCAAGTTAGCTAACTGCCAAACTTGAAAGGTAAAGGAGGAACTCTGGTCAATATAGATATGTAAAATACAAATGGCTATTATTTATTGTTTTCATTCATTCATGTCCATGGCGTTCATGATGTTGGAAGGTAGCTAACTATCTTACCTAGAAAGCTATAGGCTAGTTTGGCTAGTTTGAACTGGGAACGTCAGTTAGCTAACTAGCTAACCTAGATAACTTAGTATGGATAGACTGTATTTTAGCTAGGCTATTTTCACTGGGCTTCAGTCTGATGTTACTTAGCCAGAAAAACTGTAGTTCTTTGGCTCCGCCCACTTATCTGAGATTTTTGTCTCTTCTTTTTCTTCTGTCTCTTTATTGCCTCCTCTCTATCTTCCCCAGCTGGTACCTGCCATCCTGCCGGCTCTGTTCAGTATGTGGTGCAGCCACCTGTGGTAAGTTTATACTCACAACACTTTTTGGATCATTTGAAAATGTCTAATGAATTAAACTCTAGGTTTAGTCTACCAGGAGTGATGCAAAATGGCTACGACTAAAAGAGCTGAGCTGTGACATCAAATAAAAGGAAAGGCTGGGTCAGACATTTGGTGGTTAAGTTTCTATGTCATGTTATACCTATATAACGATACATGGGAAATGGTTTACTTTTAGTGGAAATTAAATTTTGATAGAAATGAATTGGAAATACGTCAAAATGTGATTTCATTGTGACCTAGCACATATACAGTAGCTACAAGGCAGGTGGAATTTGCATTAGGAATGTTTATTGTAGTAAAAAACATCATGCTGGTAGTAGAAATGATCTGATTGGTTTATTTTGCTGTCAATCATCCTCTCAGGGCCAGTGTGAGTGTCGTCTCCATGTGGAGGGCGGGGCCTGCGACAGCTGTAAACCTCTGTACTGGAACCTCTCCCCTGACACTCCTGATGGATGCTCCAGTAAGACACACACACACACACACACATACAAACACACACACACACACAGACACCACGACTTTAAAGCTGCAGTAGGCAACTTTCCATGTTTGTTAATAAATGGCGGCGAGAGGTAACTGCTTGAAAGATTTTAACTGATATGATGATAATTGAGATGATTTCCTACTTCCCAATTCATGAAAAAAAGAGAAAAGAACAGCATCTCAATTAGAGGGGATGGACTTCTCTACTGCAGTCCTAGTTTGTGATTCAGGCTGATAATACCGGTGTATTTTTTACCTAAAACTCTTACCTGATGCAGCTTTAACGTCTTGATTTTCAGTTCAGAGCATCTCACCTCTGTCTCACTAGCCGACACACGAAGCCTCGGTCTAATGTCTAATGTGTGTGTGTTGTGTTTCTCCTCCAGGCTGTGAGTGTAACATCCCAGGAACAGTGAGCGGTGTTGCAGAGTGTGCACAGGTGAGTGAGTTCAGCTGCATCCTTCCCTCTGAAAAACACTTCAGTACTTTATCCACTGCACCAGTGTACCGTACTGTAACTGCTGTCAGAGTACAGTATGTTTTTCCATTAGATGTGTTCAGGGTTCAGTACACTTAAGGTATAAATAGAACAAAATTGGAAGAAAAAATGAACAAAACAACAACCAGTATTAATGCTTCACTGATGATTGGCAACGCCCTAATCATTATTAATGAATAAATCAGTGCCAGTCAGTGCCACTGTAAGCCCAGTGTGATCAATGCTCATGGTTCCTGTTATTTTAATAATAATAATCTGTCTATTTCCTGGCAGGGTTCTGGTCAGTGCCACTGTAAGCCCAATGTGTGCAGCGGAGTCTGCTCCGTGTGTAAAGACGGATACTACAACCTGCAGGAACACAACTACTTCGGCTGCCAGGGTGAGACATCATCAGTATATTATTGATTTATTATTATTAGTTATAAAACGACCTGCAGGGCTGTGCTGTCAGCGCTGAACGACACTTCAAAGTCGCTATTAGTTTCCCTTAACAAGAATGAAAATTTAAAGGCAGTAAATTGGATTGTTGAATTCAAATTGGCTGTTGAAATCGGTTAATGTACTAGCAGTGTTCATGTTTATATGTTGTGATTCTTGTACTTGGAGTAATCACCCAGTAAGTATTTCACAGATGGCAACATGCAGGAGGAGGCTAAGTTCAACATCAAGCCAAACGAGCACATCATTTTCACAATATGTTATTATGGCAAAGGTTGAAAAATCATATTAAAACAGCTTGTATACTGTTTTGAACTGATATCAGAAAACTGATATCAGGCAGCAGCTATAGACGACTTCGGACATCATCTAAAGTATCATTTAGGTGCTGGTTGTCACGTCAAAATGTTTGCTGGACATTATCAGATGTGATTATTACTGTCAACTAACATCCTCTAACATCTCACTGTATATATGTGTGTGTGTGTGTGTGTGTGTGTGTGTGTCCAGGTTGCCAGTGTGACATCGGAGGTGCAGCAGGTCAGTCTTGTGGAGAGAGGAACGGAAGGTGTCGCTGCAGACCGAACGTGGACGGACCGAAATGCAACCTGTGAGTCAAACGGCACAATTTATATTTCAGTTTGGTAGAATATTTACTTGCAAAATGAACACACTCCATATGAGCTCATGGACAGCTGACCTCAGAGTTCAAGTTCAAGATATTTGACTAAAGTGAAGTGTTGCTGTATTCATGTTTTCCCATCATCGAAGGATTAAATGGGAATAATTAAAAGTGCCACTTGTAGCATTTTTAAACCTCATTATATCATTGTCAAGTTAAAATACCTTGGTATAATTACTGTAAACAAATGAAACCATGGTAGCCTCTGGTTGGTGCTAGTGTTTCTCCAAACTAAGACTACATATCCCATAAACCCTGTTGCTTCCTGTCACAAAGAGGAAGCCGTCATCTTCGTCTTCACTGAAGAGGATCAACACGTCAGAAGTGATTTCTCCATCTTCCTTTCACTCCTTCCACCGTCTGCTGCCAGGAACTCTTTCAGCTTTAGCTCCGTTTGCTCTGGAAGAACAGAACCTCTTCCTGTTTTGTGCCGTAAAGCGATCCAGCAGATTTCCCTCCAGATCCACCAGGTGGAGAAACTATGGAGGATGCAGAGTAGAGGCCGATAGAGGTGTTATTGATTTATTGATGTGCGCCCTCTCTCCTCCAGGCCTCGTCCGAACCACTACTTCCCCGACCTGCACCACCTGAAGTTTGAGATCGAGGAGGGCACCATGCTGGACGGCCGGCCGGTGCGGTTCGGCTACAACCCTCTGGAGTTTAAAGACTTCAGCTGGAGGGGCTACGCTCAGATGTCCCCCATCCAGGTAGGGCCGCCCTCTCACCTCTCACCTTTGACCTCCAGCACCGGTCCGCTGTGTTTACAGCAAATATGATTTAAGATAAGATGATTTAAGATCCCCATGGAGAAATCAGATCATTGCAGCAGCAAAGATATGGATAAGAATACAACATATAGAACATAATGAAGTTAAAGATACATCTTTGTCATGTTAATAAGAAACTCCTATTGGCTTGAATGAATTCTCACTATGTTGACTATTGATGAAGTATTAATAAATATTTAGATTTGATTTCAGTCACAGATTTGTGTTTACATGTAGCATATTTTCTAAAGCTTCAACTGTGGTTAAAATGTATAAAAAGTATATTTTTTAAACTTGATTTTCTTTATGAATGTGAATGTATTGGTGCTATATTGTATTATGAATTGTATATGTAGATGTTGTTTATGATTGTGGCCCCCAGTTACACTCCTGCATGTAACAGACTGCTTGCTCTATGGGTTATTTAAAGGGATATTTCACTTTGGTAGAATATTTTTTACTTTTCAGCACATATACCTCTATAAAAGTCACACTTAACCACACTGTGGATGTAGTCACCACCACTTACTTATAACTTGAATTCCTAGTCTAAATATTGTATCTCACATATACATACAATTTCATTCCAAATTTGATCTCATTCTGTGTTCAGGGTCAGGGTCCATGAGTAAGTTTTTTTTATTATCGATATTGGTGGGAAAAGCCTAAAGTGGATTCCCAAGGTAGATCATGTTGGAGGTTGTCGACTTCTGAACGGTGTGTGGAGGTGTGTGTGCTGAAAAGTGGAAATCCAAAGAGAAATATTAATTTTTGGGGGAATATCTGAGGATGAAAGGTAATACTGTGTCTGTGGGGTCGCTGGTTTGCTTTGGACTTCAGTGGTGATGGAATTAAGGAGTTTCCTTTGGCGTGGTTTCTCTCTCTCTCTCTCTCTTTCTCTCTGTTTTGGTGTTTTTCTGCCCTCTCCTTCTCCTTCCTATCCTCCCTGTTTCCCTCCACTTCCACGTCTGCCTCCTGCCTTGCTCCGTGGCTCCGTGGCAGTCCAAGGTGTTGGTGTCGGTGTCGGTCGGCTCTCCTGACCTCTTCCACGTGGTGCTGCGCTACGCCAACCGCGGGGGTTCGGACGTCCTGGGCCGGGTGGCGGTCATAGAGGACGGCAAGAGCTACTACTGTGGCAACTGTAAGTGCCGGGGAGGGGAAAGACTTGGAAGACGTCTCCTCTCCTTCTTCTTCTTTCTGACGTTCTGTCGCTCGTTCCAGCGTGGGAACAGGAAGTGATGGGAGGAGAATGTCGTCTCTGCCACTTCTTCTCTCTTTTCTCGTTCCCTCCGGTAGAGTGCAGTCAGTTCTGGGTTGGAAACTGTGCTTCCTCTTTTCTTGCTTTTATAGCCTTCGCTCCAGATTTATGCTGCGTTCCAGAGATGTCGGAATGTCGGAAATTCCCATTTTCTACAAGGGAAAATGGACGGAAGAGTTTTTTGTTTTTTTTACCGCAGCCGGGGATAGAGGGGTAATATTCTGAGAAAAAACTAAACTGAAAAAAATTAAAGTCAGAAATTGGTGAGAAAAGAAATTCTGAAATTTGCTAGAAAAAAATCTGAAAGTCAAAAAAACATTTTTTTTTTCTTGCAAATTTTATTACCCCCCACCTCCTGGCTGCGGTAAAACAAATTCACCTACTCTTCCATAAAAATGCTGCTCACACGGTGAAGCAACAGAAACTCACACACTACTCAAAAATGGAAAACATCCAAAAGAGGCCGACTGATGCTAAATTTTTTTGACAAAAAGTGCAAAAACAAGAATGCACAAACAGAAAAGGTTTCGATCTGTAACTGACATAAGCTGTAACACAAGCCAACGGGTTTTCAAAGCTAGACCACTGGCAAATTGTAATTACAAACTTCCCGGCTGGGAATTTCAGACTTCCGACTTCAAATGTAACGCAGCAAAAGTGCTGGATGGAAAAATCTTTTTCCTCTCTCGTCCCTCCTCTCCATCCCTCGCTCCTGTCGTTCGTCTGTCAGGTTGAGGATTGGATGGATGGGTGTGCTGGTTGGTGGTGTTGACTGGCTGTAGGTGGAGGCCCCGCCCCCTGCTGAGGAAGCCCCTCCCCCTCCCCCTCCCCCTCCCGCTCCAGGGCCACATGTCACCGTCTAGTTCAGGGTTTATGACCAAGGATTTATTTTCTGCTATTCCTCCCTCCACTCTTCCTCTCCTCTCCCTCCTCTGCCTCTCCCTTTATCTTTCTTTACTTTCTCCCTCCCTTCCTTCTTTCCCTCTGTCTTTCACTCTTGCTTTCTTTCCTTCCTTCCATTCCTTCCGTCTATCCTTCTGTCTCTACTGTACCTCTCCTCTCCTCTCTCCTCTCCTCTCTCCTATCCTTTCCTATCCTCTCCTCTCCTCCTCTCTCCTCTTCCTCTCCTCACCTCTCCTCTCTCCTTTCCTCGCTCCTCCTCTCCTCTCCTCTCTCCTCCTCTCCTCTCCCCTCCTCTCCTCCTCTCCTCTCCTCCTCTCCTCTCTCCTCTCCTCTCTCCTCCTCTCGTCTCCTCTCCTCCTCTCCTCTCTCCTCTCCTCTCTCCTCCTCTCGTCTCCTCTCCTCCTCTCCTCTCCTCCTCTCCTCTCTCCTCTCCTCTCTCCTCCTCTCGTCTCCTCTCCTCCTCTCCTCTCCTCTCTCCTCCTCTCCTCTTCCCTCTTCTCCTCTCCTCTCTCCTCCTCGCTCCTCCTCTCCTCTCCTCTCCCACCTCTCCTCTCCTCTCTCCTCCTCTCCTCTCCTCACTCCTCCTCTCCCCTCCCCTCTTCTCCTCTCCTCTCCTCCTCTCCTCCCCTCTTCTCCTCTCCTCCTCTCCTCTCCTCTCCTCTCTTCCTCTCCTCTCCTCTCTCCTCTCTCCTCCTCTCCTCTCTCCTCCCCCCCCCCCCCTCGTCCCCATATAGAGTGCAGTGAAGCTTCAGGTTTATGTGAGCGAGGCAGACGTCTATCTGACTCGCTTCATCCTCAGATATGTAAACTCTGAGGGAGAGACCTCCAACGGTAAAATAACGGCCTATCAGAACAGCCGCAGAGGTACGTCTCCACCAATCACAAGAGAGCATCACTAGGAGCTTTTTTGACTGTCTGCTACAGCAAATTGTCAGTTGCAGGGATGTGTGTGTGTGAGTTTTCCATGTATGTGTATGTCTGGGTGTTTAGGTAGAGTGTGTGTATGTGTGTGATGTTGGTGTGTGTGTGTGTGTGTGTGTGTGTGTTTGAATAGCAATATAAATAGCTGTAGAAGAATGTTTCAACCAATCTAAAGTCATAATTTCTTGGTTCCTGTTTGCTGGACAGCTGCTTTTTCATAAATGGTGATAAAGTTTTTTGTATATTTTATGTAAATGTATGTATATTTTCTCTTGAAACAAATATAGTCCTCGCACAAAAAAACAGAATTCTAGATAGCCCGCAGTCTGATTCTTCTTATTATAAAGAAAAGAAGAAAAATAAAATAAGAAGGAACTGAATTTGTTTATTTATTGAAATGTTCTGTTCTGTTAATTCTTGTTTTATTGCCCAAATTTCCCCCCCAACTCACACACACTTCTCGTATTCTTCTCATAAACCCAGCTACAGTATTCAATTTGTTCTCTCTTCCCATTGCATTGCATCTTTCATTTTTAAAACCATACATTCCTGTTGGCTGTGTGTGTGTGTGTGTGTGTGTGTGTGTGTGTGTGTGTGTGTGTGTGTGTGTGTGTGTTGTGTAGGTTCGGAGCAGTCCAAACAGATCGTGTTTGCTCCCAGCGTGGAGCCGACGTTCCTCAACGTTCCCCAGAACAACTTTGTGGAGCCGTTCGTCCTGAACCCCGGAACCTGGACCGTGGTGATAGAGGCCGAGGGCATACTGCTGGTGAGGCGCACACACACACACACACGCACACACACACACACACACACACACACACACACACACACACACACAACTACATGGATCTTTTATCGAGCACATACACTTCTATAGTATAACTTATCATGCTATTATTGCCCATTATACTCTTCATTGTCCTTTATTTCTTCTTCTTGTTTCATTGTTTTTATTGTCATTACTGTTATTGTTTCCAATGAATGCCATGTTGTATTCTGTATAAATAAAGGATAAATAAATAAATAAAAAATAACACTATTCAGACACTGTACAGTCAAATGGTTTTCAGCTGCTA
>NC_136010.1:4152462-4162462 GCF_048128805.1 Centroberyx gerrardi
TGGGCCGTTACGTCTTCATCCTCCACTACCACCAGCCTCTCCACCCCTCCTACCCAGTGCAGGTCTACATCAACGGGGGACGAATCTGGCAGGGTGAGACCAGAGAGAACGCTGTTAGCTGTGATCTTTTCCATGTGATTCTAAAAGGAGAGAGGACAGAGTTCAAACTAGATTCTTTTCACTGGACACATTAGAAACGACAAAATAAAGTGCAGAAACAAAGTAAAGTCAGATTCCTCTTCTCACTGTGAATGGATCCACAGTTTGTCAGTTTACGTCGATCCAGTTTCTGCTGCTGATGGAGAGACACACAATCTGTTCTGTGATGGATGGGATTTAAAATATATAGTGAAGTACAATACTTAAGCACAAAAAAACATTAAGTAAAGGTAAAATTACTGACTTTACAAAATACTCAAAAGGGTTACTTCCACCCTTCCAAAACGTTAGTTGGAAGTCGGAAACTCAGGTAATATTTTACAACCTCGACTTGAAGGGCCATTTATTCGCATTTTCCATAGTAGGAAGCCAGAATTTCCTACTATCTGACATCTCTTGAATGCAACATAACAACAAAACGATTGCTGGCATGAAAGTAACACTCACTCTTGATCATTAATGTAGTTATTAGCTAACTAAACACCTTTATTCATCATATAGAAACATAACAGATGATATTATCAGTTGTATCTTTTCAGTATTGTGCAAATAATAATGAGTACATTTGTCTCAAATGATTGTAAAGCATTTTGAAATGAGACGTTTCACTACATCATCCCTTTTCCAGAGATAATGTCAGATACATCTCAGTGAGTTTCTTCATAAAGTCAGTGTTATGATAAATGTGGTTGACAGTGGAGTAGAGGAGTTTTACAGATTGTGTTTCCGTGTCTCCTCCCGCTCCAGGACACGCCAACGCCTCCTTCTGTCCGCACGCCTTCGGCTGCCGTAACGTCCTGGTGTCTGAGAACCAGATCATCCTGGACGTGACGGACCACGAGGTTTTCCTCACAGTGCAGATACCTGTGGGCAAGACGCTGTGGCTGGTAAGTTA
This sequence comes from Centroberyx gerrardi, assembly GCF_048128805.1. Taxonomy (NCBI): domain Eukaryota; kingdom Metazoa; phylum Chordata; class Actinopteri; order Beryciformes; family Berycidae; genus Centroberyx; species Centroberyx gerrardi. The sequence goes on from NC_136010.1 coordinate 4,153,517, forward strand.
GACCCCGCCCCCTTCCTCTCTTTTTCTTCTTCTGTTTTTAGACTCTGTAGCTGTTTAGCTGCTGTGGCGGATCATCGTTCTGCTCCTCCATCTTTTCATCACTCTCCTCTCCTGATCTTCCACCTCCCTCTCCTCCTTCTAGGTATCTGAATTCAAAATTTTAAAAAAATTCTCCTCCTCTTCTTCTCTCTTCCCTCTTCCTCCGTCTGTCTCTTCACTGCCTCATCAAGTAGTAAAACAGTGAAACCACAACATCATGTGTAATATCTCCATTTGAAACTCCATTATTGCTGCATTCAAGTCCTATGGGAAAAAAAACATCTCAACAGCTGTTAAAAGCAACAAATTAAAACTGCTCACACATTTTAATTCTTAAAATTCTGAATAACTTCCTAGTGGATCCATCACCAAACGTTGAGTTCCCAAGCGGTATTTACAACCTGAAAACTGACATGAGTGCACTTACCTTCTCGTCTTTCCCACAAGACCTGAATGCAGCACGTGTGTTAGTGGTACCCTCTCTTCCTCTCTCTATCCCTCCATCCTTTTCCATCATATCTTACGTACTGTGTGACGGTCTCTGTGTGTGCAGGACTATGTGCTGGTCGTCCCGGAGAGCAGCTACAGCTCCAGCTACCTGAACGAAGAACCTCTGGACAAATCCTACGACTTCATCAGCAACTGTGGCCAGAACAGCTTCTACATCAAGTCAGTGTCTTGAAGTATCTACTTAAAGTAGAGCCGACAGTAGAAGTTTGGTTTTTCAATATCTTATAGGCTTGGGCGCTATGCAAAATGTAATATCACGATGCTGTCCCGCTAAAATATTGCGATATATATACGATATTATCGCCGTGCGCGGTGGGGGTGGTATTTTACTGTATTTATTTTATTTATCATGGAATCCACTTGAAATAAGGTTACAATTTTTTTTATTTAAGCAACACAATATTTGTTACTGCAGAAAATATTGCGATATTCAATATTATCGAATATCAGCCCAAGCCTTATATCTTATGTTATACCCCAAAAAATATATATTTATTGATTGATGCCCATGTTTTTGATGGTGTGCTTCGGTTAAATTTTACAGGATTTAGCACAAAGATTATGACTCTTAATCAGCACATAAAAAAAGAAAAATGAGAACATAAATGAAGTAGTTACGCTTTCCTAACAGCAGTGAGAGCCAATGCATTAAAGCTACAAAAGTGACATTTTGTTGAATCTGTGGTGCAGATAACTCGCTTTCACTCCCTCCCACTGTTGGGCTTATTACTCAAAAAAGTGCTATATTAGTCATTACTAATTTCAAAAGTAATATCATTACTTTACTTGTCACTCCCTGCAAAAAGTAATTCCTTACACTACTTAATGTATTATTTTCCATTACTCGTCCTGTCTTGCCTTCAAAAAACTAGCGCTTCTATGTGAATAAGCAGGGAAATTAAATGAGAATATAATGAGAATAATTTCATGTCAACTTTTCCTTTCTCATTTGAGCTAGTTTAGTATGTGCCCATGTCAGCTGAGAGGATGATGATTAGTTATGAGGAAAGCAAATGGAGGGATAGAGTGGGATATTGATTTTGAATAATTCAACTTCAAGCTGATATTTAGAGGGAATGATAACAAAAGTAACAACTTATTTTTATGATTGGGAACTGTAATATTGTGACTGAAATTGAAATAGTAATTCATTACACATTACTGGGAAAAGTAACATTAGTAATGCGTTGCCACCCAGCACTGCTCCCTCCACATCACCATATGTCTTCCCTCACTCCTCCTCCTCCTCCTCCTCCTCCTCCTCCTCCTCCTCTTCCTCTCTCCAGCCCCTCCTCCGCCCCCCCGCTCTGCCTCAGGTCGGCGGTCTCTCTGTCGGCCTTCTTCAACAACGGCGCCCTGCCCTGCGCCTGCCACGAGGTCGGAGCCGACAGCGACGCCTGCGAGCCGTTCGGCGGGCAGTGCCGCTGCAGGCCCAACGTGATTGGTCGAGACTGCTCCATGTGCGCCACGGGCTTCTGGGGCTTCCCCAACTGCAGACGTGAGTATCTGATTGGCCAACGGGCAAAATGGCTTTTTTTTCAGCTTTTTATGCATTAACGTCTGTGGTGTTTCATGACTTAAGTAACTGGATATTCAGCCAGAAATACTTTTAAATCTCCTATCATCTGTCATTTATCTTCACTGTCCCTAACTGTCTCTCTCTCCGTCTCTCTCTCTCTCCGTCCCTGTTTCTCTCTCCCCTTCTGTCTCTCTCTCCTTCTGTCTCGCTCTCTGTCCCTGTCTCTCTCCCCTTCTGTCTCTCTCTCTCTCTCTCTCCCTGTCTCTCTCTCTGTCCCTGTCTCTCTCTCTGTCTGTCTCTCTCTTTCTCCGTCCCTGTCTCTCTCTGTCTATCTCTCTCTCCATCCCTGTTTCTCTCTCCTCCTGTCTCTCTCTCTCTCTCTCCCTGTCTCTCTCTCCGTCCCTGTCTCTCTCTCTGTCTGTCTCTCTCTTTCTCTGTCCCTGTCTCTCTCTCATCCCTGTCTCTCTCCTCCCGTCTCTCTCTCCATCCCTGTCTCTCTCTCTCCATCCCTGTCTCTCTCTCCTCCTGTCTCTCTCTCCTGTCTCTCTCTCCATCCCTGTCTCTCTCTCCTTCTGTCTCTCTCTCTGTCTGTCTCTCTCTCTGTCTGTCTCTCTCTCCTTCTGTCTCTCTCCTTCTGTCTCTCTCTCTGTCTGTCTCTCTCTCTGTCTGTCTCTCCTCCTGTCTCTCCTTCTGTCTCTCTCTCCTCCTGTCTCTCTCTCCGTCCCTGTCTCTCTCTGTCTGTCTCCTCCTGTCTCTCCTTCTGTCTCTCTCTCCTCCTGTCTCTCTCTCCGTCCCTGTCTCTCTCTGTCTGTCTCTGTCTGTCTCTCTCTCCTGTCTCTCTCTCCTGTCTCTCTCTCCTGTCTCTCTCTCTGTCTGTCTCTCTCTCCTTCTGTCTCTCTCTGTCTGTCTCTCTCTCTGTCTGTCTCTCCTCCTGTCTCTCCTTCTGTCTCTCTCTCCTCCTGTCTCTATCTCCGTCCCTGTCTCTCTCTGTCTGTCTCTGTCTGTCTCGGTCTGTCTCTCTCTCCTTCTGTCTCTCTCTCTGTCTGTCTCTCTCTCCTCCTGTCTCTCTCTCTTCCTGTCTCTCTCCTCCTGTCTCTCTCTCCTCCTGTCTCTCTCTCCGTCCCTGTCTCTCTCCTCCAGCCTGTAGCTGTGGCAGCAGGCTGTGTGAGCCGGTGACCGGAGACTGTATCTGTCCCCCGCGGACGCTGCGCCCGGAGTGCACCCAGTGCGAGCCGCAGACGTTCGGCTGCCACCCGGTGGTGGGCTGCGAGGTCTGCAACTGCTCCCGGCCCGGCGTCAGCTCGCCCGACACCAGCTGTGACACGCTCAGCGGACAGTGCAGGTACGACGGGACGGCGTGCGGCGTGTGACGACGTCCAGTGAAAACCTTGTATATCCAAAACTTTCCAGGAACTAAGAAAAATAGCCTTGTTTTCAGCTTGACCACCAAGCAGTTTTTCCATGGTTTCCCTGCAGTGTAATGATGAATGAATGAATGTTCTTCCCTCTATATTTTAATATCGTAGGAAATAGCTGTTTTGTCTTCTTCTTTCTCATAACTGTTCAATTATGTTCATGAAAGCACTGGAAGCTTTTAAGATCTCCAAAATACAAATGATACTGAGTTTCACACTCACAAAAAAAAAAAAAAAAAAATGAAAACAGGGATATTTTTCCCACGTCGCAGCCGACGGCATCACACGGCAAATTCCGGTAATGCAGTCAGTCAGTCAGTCAGTCAGTCAGTCAGTCATGCAGTCAGTCAGTCAGTCATGCAGTCAGTCAGTCAGTCAGTCAGTCAGTCAGTCAGTCAGTCAGTCAGTTAGTCAGTCAGTCAGTCAGTCAGTCAGTCAGTCAGTCAGTCAGTTAGTCAGTCAGTCAGTCAGTCAGTTAGTCAGTCAGTCAGTCATGCATTCAGTCAGTCATGCATTCAGTCAGTCATGCATTCAGTCAGTCAGTCAGTCAGTCAGTCAGTCAGTCAGTCAGTTAGTCAGTCAGTCAGTCATGCATTCAGTCAGTCATGCATTCAGTCAGTCATGCATTCAGTCAGTCAGTCAGTCAGTCAGTCAGTCATGCATTCAGTCAGTCAGTGTTACCTGTTTTAGGAGCTTAAACTACTGGCTCGGTTCGTTCAGTAGTAAAGAGGTCAAAGGTCATATTCCTGTGACCATCCAATGATCATATAAGGAAGAACTTACAAAATAAGAGCTAAAGAGACAGATAGAAGGGATTTTTTTTCTCTTCAGATGCCATAAATCCTCTCCCGGCCCTCATGTTGAGACCCAGTGTGGTGGGAGATCTGACTCTGGGTTCAGTGAGCTGATCTGAAGTGTCAGCCTGCGTCTCTAAAGACCTAAAAAGGCAGTTAGTCCTCCTGACATGTTGGCTCTGACTCTCCCTCTGGGTGTTAGTCCAGCTGTACCTGCCAGCTCTCTGATCTGGTCTGGCCTGGTCTGGCCTGGTCTGGTCTGTTCTGGTCTGGTCTGGCCTGGTCTGGCCTGGTCTGGTCTGGTCTGGTCTGGTCTGGTCTGTTCTGGTCTGGTCTGGCCTGGCCTGGTCTGGTCTGTTCTGTTCTGTTCTGTTCTGTTCTGTTCTGTTCTGTTCTGTTCTGTTCTGACCTGGTCTGGTCTGGTCTGGTCTGGTCTGGTCTGGTCTGGTCTGGTCTGTTCTGTTCTGTTCTGGTCTGGTCTGGTCTGGTCTGGTCTGGTCTGTTCTGTTCTGTTCTGGTCTGGTCTGGTCTGGTCTGGTCTGTTCTGATCTGGTCTGATCTGGTCTGGTCTGGTCTGGTCTGGTCTGTGGAAGCTTCAGCTTTTAAAACTTCCCTCTGTCTTTCCTTAAGACATCAGCTGTCTGCCTCCGTCTGTCTCTGTCTTTGTTTGTTTGTTTGTTTGTTTCTCTGTTTCTTTCTTTCTCTTTCTTTCTTTCTTTTTTTTTTCTTTCTTTCTTTAGGATCTCTTTTCATCCCCAGTGGAATATTCTTCCAAGAGTGATATTAAAAACACACTTTAAACAATACGAAACAAAACGCACTAATAAAAAACATACAAACATACACACTAATAAAATCCTACAAATATAAATAGTCCTCGTCTTTATCTGTCTTCCTGTCTTCCTCTGTCTCTGTCTTTCTTTCTTTCTTTCTTTCTTTCTTTCTTTAGGATCTCTTTTCATCCCGAGTCGTTTTAGGAAGTTTATTCCATAAAGACACTGCTGCTTCCCACATGTATGAATCTTGGGATAAAATAGTTTCATAACCACCAACTCCTTACCAGTTTGAGCCTTTTTACATGTCTGCTCTCTTTCTCTATAATCCCTCTGTCTCTTTCTCTCTCTTCTTCTGTCTCTCTTTTTCAGTCCAAGTCTCTCTTCTTCTCGTTTTTGCCTCTCTTCCCCTCTCTTCCCCTCTCTCCTTCACTTTCTCTCCCAATGTAAGCATGAAGGCATTCAAAATATCTCAAACCACGATCACATTCCCCCGTACACACACACGGACACACACGCGCGCGCGCGCACACACACACACACACACACACACACACACACACACACACACAGAGGAATGTGTCGACTCTGTCAGGACAAGACAAGGATGTTAAGCTGAAAGCATTTCTCTGCCTAAAGGGTCTCATCAGCACCTGGCATAGAGAATACACACACACACACACACACACACACTCACATGCAATCGGTTGTCAGTGTATCCATTTAACAAGTAAAAGTATTTATGACGCAATCATTCATTTATGATTGATAATAGGGAGCAATAAACTTTTCATCCAAAGCCAAAATATAAACATTGGAAGGGAATGACAGATTGGTTGCAGGCAACAGTCAATCAACAAAGTCAAAGGTTAAGATTATTGATAGATATAGATAAAGAGATAGATAGATAGATAGATAGATAGATAGATAGATAGATAGATAGATAGATATACCATTGATCAATAGAATGATAAATTGATAGACAAACATGAGTTAATAGTTGTTTTGTTGTTTGTTTTTTTCCCCAGATGTAAGAACAACATCATCGGTCGGCAGTGTGACCGCTGCGCTCCTGGTTTCTATGGTTACCCCAACTGCAGACCATGTGACTGCAACGAGGCGGGAACCGAGGAGGAAGTGTGTGACTCCTTCACCGGACAGTGTCTCTGCAAGGTGGGCCAACACACACACACACACACACACACACACACACACACACACACCTATACACACACTCCTCTCCCTCTCTTATTGTAACCAAAAGGTCAGAGGTTCAATCCCCACAATTGTGCCACTGACCTTTGACCCCTCTAGTGAAATGTGTACATGCATGTGTGTCTCACAGGAATATGCAAAGAACAAATTCCTAATTACTCTGTAAATAATATTGTATAATAATATAGTCTGAATGCTTCCTAAAAAAGTTCCTTGTTTGTTTGTGTTTTTTCTATTAATCTGTCAATTAATTATTCAATTAACTGACTAATCATTTAGTCTATAAAACATCCAAAATAATGACAAATGCCCATCACAAGTTACCAGAGCCCAAAAGTTTTCTTCAAATTTCTTACTTAGTCTGACCAGCAGCCAAAAAACCCCCAAAGTATTTATTTTATAAAGATATGAGAGACAAAAGCAGCAAATCTCAGCATTTGATTGATTGATTTTATTTATGGATTAGCAGACAAAAACAAAACAAAAAATCCAAAGGATAACATGTTAAAGTGAAAACACTTATTTCCAACATGGTCCCAAGATGTTAAAAGACACAAGGAAGCACAAGACATTGAACATAAAAACTAAACAAACACAATCCTGAAAAACCAAAAACACGTCACCACAATTTAAAAGATAAAAAAATAACTCCCGCATCAGAAAAACAAGGACAGCTAATGTTACAACGTCATTGCAGATTTCATTATAAATCTGTTACCCTGTTCCATAAAAAAGTCCTAACCTGACTTCTATAAGCCGCTCTCATCTGTGAAGCAAATGTTTGGTATTTCTACTCGAGTAATCGTTTCAGCTCTAGTCCTGACCTGTGTGTGTGTGTGTGTGTCCGTCTCCCCCCCCCCGCAGGAGAACGTCCAGGGTTCCCGCTGCGACCAGTGCAGAGTCGGGACGTTCCACCTGGATCCCACCAACCCCAAAGGCTGCACCAGCTGCTTCTGCTTCGGAGCCACCGACCGCTGCCGCAGCTCCGAGAAGCGACGCACCGAGGTACTGGGACTCCTGCCATGAGACCATTATCTTTTTTTTTTTTTTTTTTTTTTTTTGCCGTAGTTGTGAAATTGCCAGAGATAAGAAACTTGATTCCAAGTGTTTGTACTGTCAAGAAATCAGTTTCACTTAAGATTGAGGCGATAGGAATGATGTCTTTGGGTGTAGCAGCAAGTTGGAGAATCGGTCATATTCAAATAATATGGCTCTCCCTTTCAAAAAAACTCATACATGGCACTTGCATTTTACCATTTAACGATGTTTCACATTCATAGTTAGCTTTCGGCTAGAGGTAATCAGTATGGAAAGTGAAAAAAATACACACACAACACAGATTGTCAAAAACAAAAAAACAGTTTGCAAAGCTTTAATATGAATTTTTTCTGTACCTTTTTATCATATTGTGCTTGTTTGGGATCCCCAATTTCCCCTTGGGGATCAATAAAAGTCAATAAATCTATTGCATAAACTAAGATAAACTATTTAAATCCCTCTCGTTTTTTATCTTTTCACCCTCTCTCTCATCTCTGCTCTCTTCTTCTCCCGTCTTCTCGCCTCTCCTCTCTTCTTATCTTCTGTCCACTCCTCCTCTTCTTCTTCCCTCCCTCCCCTCCTCCTCCTCTGCTGCAGATCATGGACATGGAGGGCTGGGTGTTGCTGGGAGCGGACAAGCAGGAAGTGCCGGTGGCGGTGTATCCGGGTCAGGACCTTGTGGAGGCGGACCTCAGCGACGTGCCTGACGTCTACCAGGACCTGCACTGGCACGCTCCCAAGACCTACCTGGGAGACAAGGTGAGGGACGGGGTGAAAAGCTTAAGGGCCAGGCTGGCGGGCTCAGCACTTAAAAACATACTTTAGGTTTACAGACATATTTTGACTGGATGGGATTTGGGGATAAAGGAGGCGTGAGGATTTTCTCAAAGGTCAAAGATAAGGGGTTAATTAAAGTAAGTACAATCCCTCTTGAAGCTTTTGCAAAGCCAAAAAGTTGTTTGAAGGCCTAGATTTTGTCCTTAAGCTCCATTTTGAAAGAATCACATCATATGGACCAGCCTGGTGTCATTTCGTCAAATGAGCACGCTGTCTTCAAATGCAAGTAACATACTCTGTGGATGAAAAGTGAGAGAAATCTGTTTCCCCACCATGAAAGGATGAGGTGGAGGAGACATGACTAGAAGTTTTCTACTGGGAGGGGAGTTTTCATTTATTTAACCCTGACCAAAACCTTACTCTAACCTTAAGCAAATTGTTTTAGTCCCCTAACCTTATCTTTAATGGTTCTACTTGGCTAAATTTAACCGTTTCACGTGATGATCAAGTAAAAATGTATTTCCTAGTGGAGGAAAACACTTAATCTGTGTTTCAGAGTTTCATTTCATAACATTTTGTGAGACTGGTGTTGCATGAACACAAGCCAACTTATCTCCCCTTTCTGGCATTTAAACAGAAGATTTTAAGACTGAATACAAAGTGAAATGGCTTGTTGAGATGGAGTTTTTGCATCATGGGAGGGTTAATGTTGTTTTAACAGATCAGGTAGCGTCAGGCATTATTCCCTTTAAAATGCATCGGCACGCTGATGACAGTACAGAGATAAGAGATTTCCATTTAATTTCAACAACTTTAGTTATAGTGACAACAAGTTAGGCATGTCTTGTTGTACTGAAAGTTCAGCC
>NC_136010.1:4167462-4174962 GCF_048128805.1 Centroberyx gerrardi
GTGTGTGTGTGTGTGTGTGTGTGTATGTGTGTGTGTGTGTGTGTGAGAGAGAGAGAGAGTCGTACAGCATCCTGTCATGTTGCTGTCAGTCAGTTTCTGCTTCTCAGGAATTTTCCCTCTTTCTGCAGAAAACAGACCAAACTGACCTGTAGACTTCGGTATATATTTGTCAAATTGACAATGTGATAATGACTGTTTACCAGAATCAGTTTTATTATTATCCAAGAAAGTTTGCATAATAAGGAACTGGACTTAGTTTGTTGCACCTGTAGGTCGCATTAAACCTAACACAACCCAAAAATTATAAAAGTAGAATAGAAACAATTTGCACTGATAAGTAACTATAGAGAACAGTAATAGAAAAATTAAACGGAAATATATTAAGTAAGTAATATTTATACAGAACCTTTCAAAGTTAAAAGTTTTCAGAGTTAAAAGGTGCTTCAGGAAACAGAGGAGCAGCAGCAATACAAACAAAGCTTAACAGAAATAAAATGGACCCTGACATGATACAGTAACATCAGTGGAAAACCAATAAAAAGTGATGAGTTTTGACACTCAGCTGATCTCAGGCTGATCTGAATTTATTAATATCTAGAGAATATTGAACTGAGCTGTATGCACCGCTATGAGTGATGATATATATCATCAAATGAATTTCTTAATCTAGTCATTGTTGTTTTTCTTAACCCCTATGAATTGCTTATATTGGTATAGTTCACTTTCACCCCACTCATATTTTATTTTCCCTTGTTTACTAGCTTACAGGAGATTTTTTTGTTCTAGTTTTGTAACAGCAGTGCGAAAATTTCATATTGTGAACATTTTGTACGTTGACCTCGCCCTCCTCCTGCACGTCACCATCCATCAGATGCTGGGTTGAAGTGCAGTGTCGTTCTCCCCTTGCAGTGTGAGAGTAACCTCACCGTTTATTCGTCTGTCTCTCAGAGCTGCCAGCACAACACGGCCGGCGACCACTGTGAGAAGTGTCAGGGCGGTTTCCTCGGCAACAACAGCGTTGATGGGCAGGCGGTGTCCTGCTCCAGCTGCCCCTGTCCGCTGCAGGTCGCCTCCAACAAGTCAGCGCATTTTAAATTACTTTCTTTTCTCCTCTAGATCCCCTTTTTCAACCTGTGTGTTTTCTCTTCTTCTTCTCTTCTTCTGCTCTTTCTTTCCTGAATTTCCCTAAGGGGATTAATAAAGTGCTATCTTATCTTTCCTGCCCTCTTCTTCATCCTGTTGTTTTTCTGTAGTTTTTCGCCCCATGAGTTTGTCTCTTCTCTTCTCTTCTCTTCTCTTCTCTTCTCTTCTCTTCTCTTCTCTTCTCTTCTCTTCTCTTCTCTTCTCTTCTCTTCTCTTCTCTTCTAACTGATTCTTTCTGTGTGTGTAGTTTTGCGGTGGGCTGTGTGCAGAAGCCCAGCAGGATGCAGTGTCTGTGTATGCCGGGTTACGCCGGACCCAACTGTGAAAGGTAAACCGCTTCCTCAACTCAACAACACTCAAAATCAGATTTACACCATTTGAAAAAAAAAAAGTGGCATCTACTTATTTTGTAAGAGTCAACACAGAATTAAAACAAATTGTGATACTTTTAAAGGACAGTAGGTGCAGGTATAGTCAATGTAGAAGTATCAGTTTTTATTGAATACTTAACTGAATACTGACCCACTGCTGCACTGTTGCTGCATCCTCAAACAGAAATTCTTTGCAAAAATCTAGTTTTGTTTTGTCTTTTAGCCTCTTTTTAGGCATCCAGAGGAATTGCCTTCTAGTGGGTTGAGAGGTATTAGAGTTTTGTTGTTGTTTTTTTACAACACCAATTTTGTTCAACTGTATGAAGTTCAAGGAAGAATTGTCTGCAGCACTAATGCAGCATTAATACAAGATAAATGCATGAAGGGGGAATTACAATGGCTACTACTGTAACTTAAGTCCTTGGCTTATGTTTTAGAGATGAACTTCAGGTAATAACTTCTTTTCTAAATGGATATTTAGCGTACTGAAACAGGAATGGGAATATGGAAACTTGAGAAACCGTGTCACTGACCATTGCCCTCCTCATAATGTAATAAACTGTAATAAATTAAATCTTTCATCTGCTACATACAAAATCAGCCTCCATACTCCATTTGATGCAGTCACCCATGTTACTAACCACCCCCTCTCTCATACAGGTGCGCTCCCGGTTTCTACGGCAACCCCATGGTGATCGGCAGCACCTGCCAGCCGTGCCGTTGCCACGACAACACGGACCCCAACATGCTGTTCAGCGACTGCCACCCGCTGACCGGCGAGTGTCTGAGCTGCATGCACCACACCGCCGGGCCGCACTGCGAGATCTGCGCTCCCGGTTACCATGGAGACGCCGTCGCCGCCAAAAACTGCACCAGTGAGTTTTACTTCAGGTCCCTAATCCAAGTGCCACTCAATTTAAAGTCAGTCATGCCGGCTAGTATTGATCTGTTATAGAGCAATTAAAGGAACGAGTATATCAGCTGCATTTATTTATTTGATCAAAGCTTGACAAGCTTCAATCACATAGAAAATAAATAATCATGATAAATGGCAGTGATAAAATCAGATTCTCAAAATCAGATTATTCAGAATAGATTAACAGATAAAGAACAATGCAATAACTTAGTTGTCTGATTTTTCTTTTTACCCAGAATGCAACTGCTCTCCATGTGGTACTGAGTCTTGTGACCCTCACACTGGGCAGTGTCGCTGTAAACCAGGAGTCACCGGGCCTCTGTGTGACCGCTGTGAGGTGGGGGCTGTGTGTGTGTGTGTGTGTGTGTGTGTGTGTGTGTGTGTGTGTGTCATTGGTTTACACTTTTGAATGATCCCTCCCTGCATTATGTCCCGCCCCAGCATCCTGCTTTAACAGGAAATTACACATTAATTAATCACATTAAGGAAGCAAGATGCTCTCAAAATGCAGTTTCATTGTAACTTTAAATAAATAAAGAGTGCCTTGCTCTGCCCTTTAAGCCACACAGGGAAGTGAACCCTCACCCTGGCGGGGTTAGTGTCTCGCTCTTGTCCCTTCAGCTGCAGCTCCTCCCTCTAACTCCATGTGCGTTGTGTTTCTCAGGACGGCTCGTACGGGTTCGGCTCGTGCTCCGGCTGCCGGCGGTGCGACTGCAACGCCTCGGCGGCGCTGGTCCGGCCCTGCGACCCGCAGAGCGGACGGTGTGCCTGTCGGCCCGGGGTCAACGGGCCACACTGCAAACAGTGCGCGCCGGGATTCTGGGACTACGGACCTGACGGATGCAAGAGTGAGGGAATGCATGGCACACACACACACACACACACGTGTATATTAAAGGGAAGAGACAACTTTTCAGGTTGGACTTTTAACCAGTAGATGTCAGTCCAACCTGAAAAGTCGTCTCTGTGTTGACTGAATAGATCTGAATAGATCTCCAGGTACTGTGATGACTAACATCTTTTACATCACTTTCTCAGAATAATTTATGTTATTTATTTTTTATTTATATTTATGTGATGTCTCTTATTCTATTAGTTTTATTTTATTGTTTTTTTACCCTCTATTCTTATCTTTTTTTCTTGTGGTGTTAATTTAATTTATGATGATGCTATTTGCTTTAATTGGATTGCTAAAGCACTTTGTAAATGTTTAAGTAAAAGTAAAAGTTTATTATTAGTAGTAGCAGTAACAGTAACAGTTGCATTAGTTCTACTAGTAATAGTAGTAGCAGTAGTAAAACTAGTAGTACTAGTGTCAGTAGCAGTAGTATCAGAACATTTCCAGGGATGCCCAGGCCTAATCACTGCTCCCTTTGTGGTCGTTTTGCAGCAGCTATTTTTGTTGAATCAAATTGGGGACGCAAAATGCTTTAATTGAAATCAGCCCACTTATATTCATGTGTGTGTGTCCCGGTCCAGAGTGTGAGTGTAAGGGCGGTCGCTGCGACCCGCGGACAGGAGAGTGTCGCTGTGCTGACGGCATGACAGGGAAACAGTGTGACACCTGCTCACACAGATACAGTGTGCCGATACAGCATGGGCACGACATGCACTGTGAACGTGAGTCACACACACACACACACACACACACACACACACACGCACACACACTGACAGCAATCAGGAGGTGTACATTTCAAATATCCTCAAAGGAAACAAAAAAAAATCACTTTCCCCTACGAATTTCCCCTAAGAAAATAAATTGTGTGTGTGTGTGTGTGTATGTGTATGTGTATGTGTGTGTGTGTCTCTCTCTGTTCCCCTCCCAGCCTGTGACAGCTGTGTCATCGTCTTATTGGAGGATCTGGACAACATGAACGACAACTTCCGCTCCGTAGCCAATCAGCTGAGGAATCTGAACGCCAGCTCGATCGCCTGGGCCCAGCTACACAGCCTCAACAAGTCTATGGAGGATATCGCTGTGAGTGCGCGCGCACACACACACACACACACACACACACATAAACACACACTAAGTTTCTAAGTTACTAAGAAATGGCCATGGAGCAGAATTGTGGATTTAATGTGACTTCCATTGGCCAAAGTCTGTCCATCTACAGCTGTATTGTAAGCGTGTGTTTTAATAAACTCATTTTCCCATAATTCCAGAGGGCCATAGAGAACTACAACAGCACGCTGGATGACAGCAGGAGCCGGGCCGACATGGTGGAGGCCGAGATCATGAACACCAACGCTGACATCAATGAACTGGAGAACAAGGTACACACACATACACTGAAATGAAATTAATTTAGCATTATTTCTCAAAAGTTTTTCAACACTCAGTTTATCCCAACACTGAACCTTTTACTTGAAACAGCTTCATTTTTTTCTCTTTTTTTATACAGCGTTATGCTTCTTTTTAGAATATGCGGGGAGAGAAACGTCAGAAAGGAAGATTAAATTCAGCTACTCTTGGAGGCTAGTTTATGCTCTAAAAAATGTCTTTATTGGTACATAAAAACCAACAAGTTTCAGCAGAAAGCCTTCATTAGCTGTCATTACTTTCTGCCCAAATGCATTGGTTTTTATTCACCAATAAAGACGTTTTTTAGAACATCCAACATAGCTGAATTTGTTCTTCCTTTCCTTTCTGTCGTTTTCTAGTTCCTGCATCTTGGTTGTAAGTCGAGGTTGCGACAGTTTTCAGAACAGTTTCCAGTTTTCACTCCCGCTCCAAAACTACCTTACTACTCTTGGGTTTTGAACCAACAACCTTTTCGTCACAAACTCTTGTTTTTCATTGAGAATTGAGAGAGTTGCTGTTGTGTTTCCAGGCGGCGGCGACGAGCGACCGGGCCGATAACCTGGAGGACAGCACCAGCGACACACACCAGAGGGCACAGGACCTGCTGGCCTTCATCAACAACATGACCATGGATATCAACGGTAGGAGAGGACAGTCAAGTCATAAATGCATCAGTCAGCGCTATTATCAATATCATCCAGTTGTTAAAATCAGCAGTTGATGGGATGGAAGCCTTTTGGAGATCTGGACCCATATGCATAAAAACTTAATGCCAGTTTTACACCAATTTTCCAGATAACCAACCATCATTGAGAGGTTTTGTTCTTCCTTGTAAGCTGGTAAAACAGTTACAGAGTTTGAAGGTCCAACTTTGCCCAGAAATCCTGTAACATGACGCCAGTTAACAGCGCACTCCTCAGACCCAAATTTCTTCTTCTTTGTGACTGATGAAGGACGGAGGAGGCGGTGGGGAAAAAAATAATTGTTAGAGAGTCCAGGTTTCTCTGGAGAGAGCGCTCGCTTGCTGCTGTTTGGGAGAAAGTTTTGTAGTTTTTTAAAAGTTTTTATTTTATTACTTCCTATGGGTGGAGAAGAATTCCTGCTAGTGAACATCCTGACACCAGAGGTTCATTTGGGCACACAGAGCGAGTCTACAGCGCCTCAATCAGCGGGGATGGGACACTGTTCTCTGCTGCAGTCCCAAATTGTCATTTAGACTCATAAGACAGATGTATTTTTACATAAAAATCTTGCATAGTTCAGCTTTAAAGGGGGGGTATCCTAGGATGTGGCAATTCTTAGTATTTCTGGTGATTTTGGTACTTGGAGGTGTGAAGTAATCACAGTAAAAAAATTGAATCATGTTACTATGCCATTTCCCCAGAGTCACCATCTATAAAACACGCCCCCTTGTACAAGCCAGTCAGATTTTGCTCCAGTGTCTATGTAGACACTGGACTGTCTGAAATCGACCAATCAGCGCTAAGAGGAGGGCGGGCCTTCCAGAATGGCCAGCCAATCAGAGCAGTAGCTCATTAGCATAAGAAGCTGCTTATGTAAAACGACCTGTTTTCTTGTAGGTGGGAAACAAACACTGGGAAGTGAATAGCTAAAGCTATAACTAAACGATTTTTACTGAAAAAAACTTCACAGATGTATTTTATAGACACCAGGTAATTATATAAAATTGCTGAAAAAGCAAATGATTGCTTTTAAAGTCACTGGAGAAATATGAAATGTACCAGCCACTGTGGCCAGTGGAGAAAAACATTCGCTTCTTCCATTGCTTAAAGGAATAGTTTGGTATTTTGAACTCTGGGCCCAAATAGCATGTTTTCTCTCATGATCCCTATTAGTAGAAACCAGAGCTTCGCTAGTCTTTGAAAACTATGATAAAACCGAGCTTTCTGTCAATAGTTGTGTTCTATTTGGATGTTACCGGACGGGCGGAGCAGGCAGCTAGTGAAGTTGTGGTTTCTACTAACGGAAGACATGTTATTTGGGCCCAGGGTTCAAAATACCGAACTATTCCTTTAAGAGGCAAAAAAGTCCGGATTAGAACTCCTACTATAAAATATTTATAACATTTGCCCTAAGATGAACCAAGGATACAAGTTCTTTAACAAGATTATTAGCATCTTTATAAGTGCAATGTCATCTGTTATCTTAAGCTTTAACATCACTATCCACAAAAAGAAACACTGACTTGACTGACTGATTGATTGACTGATTGATTATAATGTTTTCCCTCCTCCTCAGACATCATGCTGTCGGCGAACCGCTCGGGGCAGAACCAGACGGAGGCGGAGCAGGACGATGACGAGAAGGAGAGGAAGATGCGGGAGGTGCAGGCCATGATGAGGGAGATGAGGTACAGGAGCTGCGTGGGACAGAAGAAACTGGCCGACAAAGAGAAGGCCGAGGCAGAGAAACGTGAGTGTACACACACATGAAAACACACACACACACACGACAACCATTTTATTCATGATTCAAATTCTCTTTCTCTCCTTCTTCCTCCTACTTCTTCTCTCATGTTAGATGTGTTACAAGTTGCTGTAAAAAGAGAAACTAGTCTAGGAATATTATTCTATATTTAGGCCTAATACTTTTCTCTGTCTTGTATATCTTTCTTCATCCTCTCCTACTGTTGGATTGTGTAAAACAGAAATGACTTGGCCAAGGGCATCAGCAGCCATTTTATTCACAAATCAAGCTGCGTTCACACCCAGCATGTTTGGAGCGGTTTATTCAAACTCTGC
>NC_136010.1:4179962-4182462 GCF_048128805.1 Centroberyx gerrardi
TTCCATTTATAAGGTGAACAGCACCAGAAAGTAAAATGCGTAAAGTCAAATTCCATGGAAGCCGGTTTGTAAAAAGCGACAGATGCTGCTTTCAGAAATCTGACACGACGACTGCCATATCCCATGTGATTTATATCCATTTCTTCTGTTTATCTCTTCTCTCTCTCTCATGCAGACCAGAGCGGGGAGATCGCCGAGGCGAAGCGAGCGGCGGAGCAGGCGAACGCCACGGCCGCCCGGGTGAACGAGGCCCTGGGGCCCATCAAGGAGCAGCTGGACCAATGGCAGCAGAGCTACGGAGACGCCAACGCCACCAACGATGACATCAACAACGCCCTGATGGAGGCCAACAAGACCGGTAGGCAGTGTGTGTGTGTGTGTGTGAGTATTTGCCAATCTATCACCTAGGTGCCTGATAAATTATTCATTGATTTAGTTATTGATTGACTCTCTCAGTTTTTTACACTCTTTGTCTCTTTCTCTTCTGTCTTTGTGAATTTTTCTCTGTGTATTATTTCATTAAGTGATTCATTTGTTTATTAATCTCTACTCATAAAAATAATTTAAAGGGGCAATAAGTACGATTTTTACTTGTGTTGGGAAAAGTTAAAAGTAATTGTTAGTAACTTTTCTTAACTTAATAAGCAACTTGTTAGGTTACAAAGTTACTCTTTAAGTAAAGTAACAGTATTTTGTATGCTACCAAGTGTTTTGTCCATCACTGTTTTAAAATACAATGCAACACTGTTGCTGTTTTTGTAAACAGGAAGCCATTTATATCATTTCATTTATATCAAACAGACTTCAGGATCACATTTTTTCAAACAGCAGTGTTCAACTGACTGCATGAGAAGCTGCAGGATTTTCACTTTTTACTACTTTTTTTAAAATCTATGCTAGCAAAAATGAAACAGTATGAAAGGTAAATAAAAGTAATGCCATTCTAATTTTAAGAAGTAATTAATAATGAATTACAAGAGCTGAAAAGCTAATGTGTTAAGTTACAAAAAAGTAATCTGTGTACACCTAAAACGTTCCAAAGTTATGCATTACCTCCAACACTGCATATAGCACAAAATGACCATAATATATCTGTTGTGGCTTAATCTCTTTCTCTCTCTCTCTCTCTCTCTCTCTCTCTCTCTGTCTCTCTCCCTCTTTCTCTCTCTCTCTCTCTCTCTCTCTATCCCCCCCCCCCCACACAGTGAGCATGCTGGGTGAGACTATCCCTCTGCTCATGAAGAAGCTGGATAAGCTGCAGAATCACTCGGCTCAGATGCCAAACATCTCTGAGAACATCAGCCGCATCCGACAGCTGATAGAGCAGGCCCGCAAGGCTGCCAGCAAGGTGCACACACACACACACACACACACACGCACACACACACACACACGCATAACGTGGATATACAGTTCATGCAAGTATGCACTGACACACACAGGCTCTTAGGAACACATACATAGATGCAAATCAGTTTGTACACAAACATGAACACACACACACACACACTTATGTGCTATACATGCAATACATGATATATGATATACATGCAAGTACGCACATACAGATTCATATAGGCACGGTCACACAAATACACATGGACGCACACACACACTTACACAGACACAGGCTTTTTAGAGAAATAAAAACTATTGTAAATTACAGAAAAAATGAAAGAAAATTGAAGAAATCGATTTTATCACACTCACCTCCCATCTTTCATATCTTCCAGGTGAGCGTACCGGTGAAGTTTAACGGGACGTCCGGCGTTCAGGTGCGGACCCCCGGTAACCTGGCTGACCTGGCGGCCTACACCTCCCTGAAGTTCTACATCACGCTGCCGGAGGCGGCGCGCTCCAGACGGCAGGACGCCGCCACCAAACAGTTCATCTTCTACCTGGGGAGCAAAGACGTAAGACAGACACTCTGACATATTCAGTTTATATTCAGTTTAGTTTAGTTTAGTTTAGTTCAGGGTTATGTAATGATGTCACTCTTAAAGGTGTAGTGGCTCATTTTGAATTGTAATTAGTTGATGTTTTTTGAGTTTAGTTTTATGTAGGTATCACTATGTCACTCTTGGTGAAATAACTGCTCATTTTGAATTTTAGTTAGTTTTATTATCATTATTAGTTTAATTACATGTAATGATCAGCATGTCAATCTGAAAGGGGTAGCTGCCTATTTTGAATTATAAAGTTGTTATATAGTTATTATAAAGGATGATCAAGTCAGTCTTAGCTTACCTGCTCAATTTGAATTTTGTATTTTTTTGGTTTTTTGTTTTGTTTTTATTTTATTTAGGTTTTTCCTTGTTTATTGGAGTATTTTTAAGTTTTATTTAAGGGACACCATGTCACAGCTGAAGGAATCCCTGCTCATTTTGAATTAATTTAAGATTTTACTGCTTTTTAGTCCAGTAGGAGCGATGTACTAACAGCATGGCATCCATTAATGTGTTTCTGAGTATGTCCTTTATCTTGTAGTCTGTTACTGACT
>NC_136010.1:4190478-4248225 GCF_048128805.1 Centroberyx gerrardi
TTTTGATTTTGCGCTCTCAATCATTTTGTAAAAGTAAGTGTCACTTTTAAATGGTGAATCTCATTTAGGAACAAAACTCACTTTATGCACTTTCCTTCCAAATTCTTGTGCTGATGCGGTTTGCTGTGACCGTGTCTGACCGCCGCGTGTCGTGTTGTTTCCGCCCCGCAGGATGCGTCTGTACATGGACGACATGCTGGAGAAGGGGAACGAAGGCGGCCGGTCCGGCGGCAGCGGGCGCGCCGCGGCGACCGCAGCGGGCAGCGTCTACCTGGGAGGAACGCCCGACCAGACAGCCAGCAACCTGACCGGCTGCATCAGCAACCTGTTCATCAAGAGGTGAGCAGGCAGCGCCACAGCTTCGAAACACATACATACATACATACAGAGGAGTGAGCAAGTCAACGATGCTCGAGGCCCAAGTCAGTCTCAGGTCTTGAGGCACAAGTCTCAAGTCAAGTCTCAAGTCTAAATGTAGAACAGCAAGTCAAGTCAGAACAAATCAAGAGTCCAGTATCAATTTAATATCTTAAAGAAAACGAAATATCTAGGACTTTTCAATGCAATATGGTTTTAATAGGATAAAAACTTGGTAAGAGCATCATGAGTTTGATTTCTATAATCAGTTTCAACTTCATAAATTCAATCATTCCATACAAATTCAGAAAACAGAATTTAAATTCAGTCGTCTGCTGGAACAAATCTCATCACTTTCAATCTAAGTCATTTACACAAACACAAGATCTCAAGTCAAGACTTTAGAAACCTTTTCAAGTCATCAAAGTACAAGTCAGAGTCAAGTCCCAAGTCACCAGAACCCAAGTCAAGTCAAGTCTCACGTCTTCTCATCATGCATCAAGTCAAGTCTCAAGCAATTAAAACTGTGACTCGAGTCCAAGTCACGTGACTCGAGTCCCCACCTCTGACTTTCACTATATTTTTACTTGTGTATCATGTCATTATACTTTTATTTGTGGCTCCACTGCACATAGTTTTAGTGTTCTATATATTTGTTTTATACTGTTACGACACACTTTGTACCCGTGTTGTTTTCTGTTTTCTATGCTTTTAAGCGATCTTGGTAGGAAAATAGCAGGTGATTGTAATAAATGAACAGGTGATTATAATCAAATGACAGCCACAGCCAATGAGCTGTGTATATTGTAAGACACCATATTGGTAGAAATGCATGTGACATCATGTGAATACTAGGAATATAAATAAAGGTTTACTACTAGGGATGCACCGATGCCACTTTTTCAATGCCGATACCGATTACGAGTATGAAAGTTTAAGTATCGGCCGATACTGAGTACCGATCCGATCCATTACTTTTACTGAACAGTGCAGGCTTACTTCCTTAGTTTGGGGTCAATGGACAAAATTATTGAGATAAAATCCTTGTTTTTCCCTCTGTTTGAGAAATACAGGCTTCTATGTGCCACAAATGCATAAAATCAAGACAGTTTGCTTTTATTTCTTACAAGTTACTCATGGCTTTCGGTATCAGATTTTAGTCTTGGGTAAAATTCTATTTTAGCCTGGTATCGGCACCGATACCAGTATCGGCATCCCTATTTACTACTACTGTTACTTAGAAAAAAAGTCTAGAAGAATCACAGTTCAACTGCGCATTTTGCAGTTTTGTTGTGTCTTAAAGGAATTTAAACGGCCGTCAAAAAGCGTGACACGTGAAATACATGTGATCATTATAAGACTATAGGACATTATAAGAAAAGCAGATATAGGTTCACTCTTTCAGTGCCAAATGTAGAATTATTCCACAGAAAGTTGAACACCAGTTAACTTTTTCTGATGGAGGAAGCAGCTGTTTTTCTCGCTCCTCTCCATCGACACACAGTGGAATCTGGTCATTCACTGAGAAGAGTTTACGGTGTGTATGGAGTGTGTGTCGAGTGTGTAAGTCAAGTGTGTTCTGACACTCGGCTGTGTTTGGTTCCTCAGGGAAACGAGTCCTCAGATGGTTCTGAACCTGATGAAAGCTAAAGAGAACATCAACGTTCCTCTGGACTGTCCCGCTGCCAAGAAGCCTCAGCAGATCCTGGCTGCTCCGCCCAAACACAGCAAGAACCACAAGGTACACACGCACACACACACACACACACACACACGCACACACACACAGCAGATACTAACTGAACCACCTAAACACAGCAAAAAACCTAAGATACTCTCTCTTCTCCCCTCCCTCCCTCCCTCTCTCTCTCTCTCTCTCTCTCTCTCTCTCCCCCTCTCCCTCTCTCTCTCCCTCCCCCCTCTCTCTCTCTCTCCCTCCCTCCCTCTCTCTTCCTCCCAACCCTCTCTCTCTCTCTCCCCCTCCCTCCCTCTCTCTCCCTCCCTCCCTCTCTCTCTCTCTCTCTCTGTCTCTCCCTCCCACCCTCTCTCCCTCTCTCTCTCTCCCTCTCTCTCTCTCCCTCCCACCCTCTCTCTCTCTCTCCCTCCCTCCCTCTCCCCCCCCCCCTCTCTCTCTCTCCAGGGAAAGCAGAAGAAGCCGTCTGGCCCTCGCAGCAGGAACACCAGGGAGTCTTGTCGGGGCGAGCAGTCTGCTCAGGAGCCGGGAGCTTCACACTTCAGCGGCTCCACACACAGCTACCAGAGATACGACACACTGCCCAGCGCATTCAGCACTGTGTGAGTGTCTCTCTCTCTCTCTCTCTCTCTCTCTCCCTCTCTGTCTCTCCCTCTCTCTGTCTGTCTCTCTCTCTCTCTCTGTCTCTCCCCCTCTCTGTCTCTCCCTCTCTCTGTCTGTCTCTATCTGTCTCACTGTCTCTCTCTCTCTCTCTCTCTGTCTCTCCCCCTCTCTGTCTCTCCCTCTCTCTGTCTGTCTCTATCTGTCTCACTGATTCTGTGTTTCCATCCAGGTGTTTTTATGCGAATTATGATAGATTGAATTAGAAATAGATTGAATGGAAACAGAAAATTTTAATGAATTTCCTCAATATTTCACTTGAAGCAGAAAAATATTTCATCCTTACAGTATTTATGCGATAAATTGTATGCGTATTGCATTCAATGAGAAAAAAAAATAAAAAATCTTGTCTCATAATAATTTGATCCTTTTTTGATTGTTATGAGAAAATGATCACAAGGTTGAAGATGTTTTCTGGCTTCTTACTTGCAAGTTAAGGGAAGAATAAAGGGGAAACCTAAATTGTTTCTAACCTGTTAAAACACATCTTGGTATGAGTAAAACCTTGATTGAACCATTTTTGTTTTCAAGATAAATGCAACACGCTTCTATAATAAAAAGTGATGGAAACACAGTAGTTGAATAAATAAATACGTAATCTTGGCACAATCGACCCAACAAATATCTCTCATTACCCAAACGTCCAAAAATGTCTTTGGACGTTGTGAAATGTCTGTAAATGAGATTCAGTATTTAACCCCCCCCCCCCCCCCACACCCTCCCTCCAGGCCTCACATCTCCATGGCGATGAGGATCAACTCGTCTGACGGTCTGGTGCTCTACGCGGCCGGCGGCCCGCACGGCGGGGCGGTGATGTCACTCGTGGTGTCGGACGGCCACCTGCTGCTGCTGCTGGACGGAGGGAAGAGGAAGGTCAGCCTGCGCAGCCGCAGGAGGTACAACGACGACCAGTGGCACACGGTGAGGTCACACGCTGCGGTCACATGACCGGGGCACCAGGAAGTCACTTTATTACATCAGCTGGCTGGATCAGGCTGCTAATATCTGACAGCACAGGCCGGAATTAACATGTGCAATTTTTTCCTATTATCCTACTATATTTTATATTTTAAAGATTCTCTTTTTTTTTAACAGCCTTTCGTTATAAGTGGTCAGTGCTTTCTGTTGCTGCAGTTTGAGTTTCTCTTTTCTGTGTCTGTTCAGCCATGGTGGCTATCGCTGCTCATGCTAACTACCCAGTTCTTTTTCTTCTGTTGATTCCAAACAAACCGGAAACGTAAAACGCATCACTTCCTGTGCGGCAGAGCAGAGGAAAGAGCTACCAGACACCGGCTGGTTAGAACAGACAGTGGAGAAGCTTTATGAACTGGATATAGGTTGAATCAGAATAGCAAAACAGACATTTATTTATATGAAAAAGTAGTGGATTATTACTTTAAGAATTTAGCTGATACTTTACTCCAGATTGTTTTAGAATGAGTGCATCAGTAGAATAAACTTAATTTCCTAGATCACCAAAAATTACAAGCAACCAAAGATATGTAGTGCCAAAGTAGTTGCCTGACAATATTTTGGACAATATTTCTCTGACCATAAAACGAAAAATCAAAGTGAGTCAAGTGAGTAAAGAGGGGAAATCATTCAGTACATAGAGGCTGGTATGAGGAACAGTTTTTGGTATCAAATAACGTTGATACCAGTTTGTATAACATCACATGTGACTAACAAGAAACTCGTCTGTTGCTTTGTTGCACAGGTTGAAGACCGCCTGTGTCTCAGATGTATCGGACAGGTCTGCTCTCGTGTGTAGTGTGTGTGTGTCTTATCTGTCGTGCCTCTCTGTGTCTCTCCAGGTGTTTATAAAGCGCGAGGGAGAGAAGGCCAGTCTGATCGTGGACGGCATCAACGCCCAGTCCAAGAGAGTCCCAGGAGGAGACAGGACGCGCCTCACCGGGCCGCTGTACGTCGGAGGAGTCCCGCCCTCTCTGACGGTAACACAGCGTTACTCTGGGTTAAAGGATGTTCTGTGTACTTGTTACTTGGATAAATGTATAACCATTTGTTGTTTTAAATGGTCCGAACTCCTCTGACCTCGGTGTCTCTGACTGAAATATCCATCCGGTCTTCTTGTTGTACCGCAGGCTCCAGGCTCTGGGGGGTTCGTGGGTTGCGTCAGGGACCTGAAGCTGAACGAGGCTCCTGCAGGAAGCCCCGCCCACAGCCAGGGGGCGTCGCCCTGCTTCCTGAACCCTCTGCAGCCCGGGGCGTACTTCTCCAGCCAGGGGGGACACATCGCCATAGGTGCTGAACACCGACTCTGCGTCAACTGCTTTTTAAGTCCTGCTGTGTCGTGTTTGCGTCCTGCTGTCTGTGTCCTAATCGAAGCGTCTCCCTCCCTGCAGATGAGTCCTTGGTTCTGGGTCGGGATGTGGAGATCCAGTTGGAGGTCCGGCCCATCTCGGACTCTGGGCTGCTGTTGCATTCTGGGACGTCGCCGGACCGCCACCTGACTTTGGTCCTCAACCAGGGGAGGTAAGATCAACCAATTGACTTTAAACTACAAACTCCTATCCTGTCCAATGTGGATTTATTGCTTTTGTTTTTATTCAAACATCAAAGAAACAGAAAGGAAAGAAAGCAGAATTAATGTATCATTGTGGAGCTCTCTCCCTGTGTTGACCTTGAAGTTGTCTGCAAAACAAAACCTGAAAATGTGTGTGTGTGTGTGTGTGTGTGTAGGTCACAGTGTCAGTGAACAGCGGCAGCGGTGAATTCTCTACCTCCTTCACCCCTGAAGAGTCTCTATGTGACGGACGCTGGCACACTGTCACAGGTCAGTTCACACAGCAGCTGTTTCCTCTGAAAGCAGACAGTAACTCCCACAATGCATTTAGCTGACACTCTTAGAGCAGGGTTAGTAGGCTCAACAGGATGTGTGGCAGTTGATGGATAAATTGGCTGTTGCTGGAATCAAACCTGATCATTTGGGCTACAGGACAGCCACCAGGCCATCCTGCCGTTCTAAGTTAGAGATGAGATGAAGCTTTCCTGATCTGCGGGAGGAAATTGAGTCATTGCAGCAGCAAATAGTGCCGGGAGAGAGCAGAGAAAGATAGAATATAAGTAAGAATAGAGGATATGGGGTTAAGATACGCTATCAGCACATGTTATGTAGAAAAGTGTGGATCAAAGTCTGAAAAGGTATGAATCACAAAAGTTACTGGGACAAATAAAAACTCTGGGAAAACAAAAATCTGGATTGCAATCGTAAGGGTACTAGTGCTTTTTAACAGTATTTTTAAGACAGTAAATATTCAGAAATTTGGTAGTACATGGTTGATATTCCACCATAATGTTGAATTTCTACTTTTATTGTAATTTTAATGTAATGGTTTTAATCCATTTACTGTTTTTAATCCATTTATTGTTTTAATCAATCTATTTTATGTAAAGCACATTGAGTTGCATTCTGTGTATGAATGGTGCTATATAAATACTATTATTATTATTATTCTGGTACGACTGTGTTGTTGTGATGTTGACGAGCCGCCTGTGTTTCCAGTGGTGAAGAAGAACAACGTCCTGCAGCTGCATGTGGACGCAGCCAGCGAGCACAGCGTGGGCCCCAAACAGAGCCGCTCCGCCGGGGGCAAGGACACCGTCTACCTGGGGGGGGCGCCTGGTGAGGACACACACACACACACACACACACACACACATACCCCTCTGTGTGTGCTCTCACAAAACCAAAAGGTCCATATTGTTATTTTCATCCTTTTTTATGGATCTTTTGTTCTTCCTCCAAAAGAAAATGGAGAACTGTTTTAATTCCTGTAATGTATCACTGATTCACTCCTTCAATAAAAAGATTTATAAAAAAAACAAAAAAAAACAAAAAGGAAGGTATATTGCTATAAAGTCAAAGACTCACCCTCACCCACCTAAAAGAGTTTCATCAGTCTGGGTTCCAGTGGAGAGTTTTAGTGTCCCATGACGGTCTGAATGCTGTTTCAGAGGCTTTTCCACCCTGATGAGAATACAGCTCTGGGGGAAACACTGAATCCTTTTAGTTTCCACTTTTATGGGCTGAGAAGTGACCGACATTGGAATTTAATTTGGGCAAATACGGTGAATCTATAGTCTCAATTAGTGGGAATAAGACACACTTTTCTGTTGCAGTTCCACTTTGTGATTTAGACTGTATCAGATCTATGAAAAGTGGCCCAAATCTGACTTGAAAAGATCAGATTTTTGTTTTCACACCGCTCAGAAAAAATCTGATCTGTGTCACGTGAGCAAAAAAAAAGCAGATCTAAGCCGCTTCCACCGGTGACGTGAGTGCAGCCTCCGTCTCTCCTCCCTCAACATGCCGTCCCTCCGTCTCTCCTCCCTCAACATGCCGTCTCTCCGTCTCTCCTCCCTCAACATGCCGTCCCTCCGTCTCTCCTCCCTCAACATGCCGTCCCTCCCTCTCTCCTCCCTCAACATGCCGTCCCTCCGTCTCTCCTCCCTCAACATGCCGTCCCTCCCTCTCTCCTCCCTCAACATGCCGTCCCTCCGTCTCTCCTCCCTCAACATGCCGTCCCTCCCTCTCTCCTCCCTCAACATGCCGTCCCTCCCTCTCTCCTCCCTCAACATGCCGTCTCTCCGTCTCTCCTCCCTCAACATGCCGTCCCTCCCTCTCTCCTCCCTCAACATGCCGTCCCTCCGTCTGTCCTCCCTCAACATGCCGTCCCTCCCTCTCTCCTCCCTCATCATGCCGTCCCTCCGTCTGTCCTCCCTCAACATGCCGTCCCTCCGTCTCTCCTCCCTCAACATGCCGTCCCTCCCTCTCTCCTCCCTCAACATGCCGTCCCTCCCTCTCTCCTCCCTCAACATGCCGTCCCTCCCTCTCTCCTCCCTCAACATGCCGTCCCTCCGTCTGTCCACCAGGTCTCCCGGCCGGCTTGCCCTCCTTCCACGGCTGCATCCGCCGAGCGACGCTCAACCACAGACCGGCCATGCTGTCCAAACCTCTGGCTGTCCAGGGAGCGGTGGGGACGCAGGGCTGCCCGTATATGTAGACACACACACACACACACACACACACACACACTCTTACCCTCACATTCCCCAACTACGAATTACTGGTGGTGGGTGTCATGTTACTGTAGCTAATTTAAAAAATATATATAAATATTTATTTTTTATTTTTCAGAAAAATGTATATTTTTTATTTTTCCGTTTGTCTTCACTATATTACTGGTTTGTTTTTTTGCTACAGGGTGCTAAGAAACTGACAGCTGTCTGAGGATAGGGATGCACTGATACTGATACTGATACTGATACACTGAAACAGGGAAGAGAATAATGATGCCAATATTAAAATACCAAGATATCAATACTGAAATCAAGAGAGCCACATGTAGCACATGATTTTCTGCCTTTTTCAAACAAAAGCGGATGTTTCACGGTGAAAAATAAATGATATCTCAGTCATTTTTGTCCTCTGTCCTCAAACCAATGAGCTAAATCTACAGTTTATTATTCAGTTCAGTATCAGCTCATATATATACTGCAGGTTTATCACTCTGAATCTGTATTGACAGTAAATAAACTGAGTGTCATGCATCTCTACCTGAGGAAATGAATACTTACGGAGTCGGTACACTGTGAACGCCGTGACACACGAGCAACGTGCTCGGGCAACGTAGACGGGCAACGTTGCTGCAACACGGACAACAAACAGCAGACAGCAAGAATATCAGTTAAAGTTGCTGCTGCTGCCGTTTCCAGATCTCTCTTGTAAAGAAGATCAAAGTTCAAAATGTAATAAAAATGCCACGATTCAGGTTTATTTTGTTTTTATGTAGAAACCTGGAAAGGAGTGCAGGATCATCATATGGATTTTGCTTAAATACAAAAGATAGCACCTCAGACAAGAAATCTGTCATCAACAACTCTTTTGGTTTTTTGCAGAATTGCCGTCTACATTGCTTAAAGACGTTGCCTGTGTAGAACGACATTACTAGTCTTCTATTCTTTACTCATAAAACTCATCAGAGCTTCACATCTGTAAGAGACACCGCAACTTTAAAGAGTCCGTACTTCTGACAGGAGCCTTCTTCGCCCCTGATGTTAAATATCCTGCTTCCAACATGATTTCACAAGTTATTCTATTCTGAAACCATTTTAGGTTTGGGGGTAAAAAAAAGAAAATCTCCCTCATCCAAAAGAAAAATAAACCAGGAAATGAACAGATGAAAACTTACTTAAGGCTTCAATTGTGGTTATAAATTGTTTGTGGACAGGGTGTTTGTTTTATGTATATGCAAACTATAAAATCACACTTTCTGAAATGATAAAATGTGTCCCCTCGACCATCACAGACCCATCTAGCAGGAAAAATTAAATCCATACACACTGTATGAAATTATATAGAATTGCACATTTTATATATTTTGGTATAATCTTAAATATATGGATTTGTATATGAGGGGTTTTAAAAATCCCCACAAAAAGATTTGAACTGTAAATGAAGTTATGTGAGCACAGGCGTGACATGATGACATGTTGGTGTTGAGGAGATGAAGAGCAGTTTCACCAACAACAAATCTGCTGCAAATCTTTTTCAAAATGATTTTGAGAAGAATCACTCTCTCTGATCCATTGGGAACGAATGGAGAAAAGATGAACTTAAGTCTAAAGATGCTTTATGGGAATAAAAAACTAATTGACAAAATAAATTGGATTTGTATTGTAACCTGACTTTCAACCATTTATGTGATCATTTTAAAACAAGTTACATATATACAATATAATGTAATGCACCTGGTTAAAAAAACCCATTGAGGATAACCTTGTAACACAAATGTACTCCAATCTGTAAATTTGAAAAGCAAAATGCATGTGAGATACATTTTGCAGACTTGTTTTGAATTTTGGTGAACTTATGTACAACTTATTTTGGCTGGTTTTTATTCCCGTATTCCTCTGGGAAACTGAGGTTCAGATCTTAGCCACAAAGTTAAAATCTGATATTTTTTTACTGTGGAAATACAGTTTTTCATTTGTTTTGCTCCATATAGTCCAGCTAGATACTTTCCTAATTTTCCTTCCCAGGCTGCCCGTCTCCCTCATCATGTTGTGTGAAGCCTGTGTGAAATATAACTGTCCATTTTTAATATCTGTCACAGTAAGAATAAGCTGTCCCTCCCCCCCACCCCCCTCCCCCCCCCCATGTGTTGTAAATGTATTTCTAAATAAAGCTCTTTCATACAAACTCTGTTCTACTTCCAAGTGTTTCTTTCACGTCTACAAATGAAGCGCTGGAGCCGAGTCGTCGTTTTTTATTGTTCGCCAAAGTTTTTTTTATTAAGATGAAATCACACACACACAAAAGGCAGAAAGTATCAGTGCTCACTCAGGCTCTCAGACTAAGCCGTTTGGTATTGTGGGATAACAAAATAAAAAGAAAGACAGAAAACAACAAACTTAAAGGCTGAATCCCCAAAAAAACAGTCTCTTCAATTCCTAAATGTTCTCTCTCTCCTTGTCGCTTCTTTTTTGTTCCTGTTCTTTTTGTTCCTAAAACTACGGGAGAAGGAACGAGGCAGAACCGTTGATACACAGAGTCAGGTCAAACAGAAATTGTTTGGTCATTGCACTTCCCGGTGGCGGCCATGTTGGCGCCACCGTCCTGCTCCGTGGCTTCTGCAAAGTAACGCGATTTTAGCAAGTTTGGAATGTTACAGTCGAGATGTCGCAGCAACATGGTGGAAACCTGAAACCTGAAACCTGGCCTGACTTTATCTACCGCCGCTCTAGGGCCGAGCGTGCGTGTGTGTGTGTGTGTGTTGCCTTTGGTTTGGAATAAAGGAGAAGATGACAGTGAAGAGACGGAGGTGAGGAAGAGAGAGACTGAAGGAGAGAGAGAGAGAGAGGAGAGGAGGAACAGCAGAGACTCGGCCGCGGCTCTAGTCCAGACTCATGTCCTCGTCGTCCTCCTTCTTGTCTTTAGACTCTCCTCCCTTGCTGCCCTCCATGGCTTTGGCGAACGCCTCCACATCTGACCGACACAAACAAAAGGGCGTTCGTTTAAAAAAAATAACTATGGAAAAGTGTCACATTTCATTCAGAGGCCTTTACTGTCATGTCGCTCCAATATCGTTTGTTATATTTGCTATATAGACACATTAAGGATAGGTAAATATCAATCAGATCTGAAGTCTTTCATTGTGTGGTACAATAATCGTTCGCAAATTTTGCATGAACAATTATTCCTGCTCTAATTGGCACCGGAAAAGAGCATTCCTGTACACAGCCTACGCTATGTAATATGTGTGTGTGTGTGTGTGTGTGTGTGTGTTCCTGTACGTTCAGAGTTCAGAGTAAGGACATTTTGGTCAGTTTTCACTTCTTCATTTTAGGGTTACTACTTAGTTTTAGGGTTAAGGTTAGGGGATAGGGAATGAATGGAGTCTGTGGATGGTCCTCATGAGGATAGGAGTACAAGTGTGTGTGTGTGTGTGTGTGTGTGTGTGTGTCTCTCACCTCCTTTGTTAGCAGCGTCCACAGCCTCTGCTGGCAGACCGAACTGGCTCATGAGCGGCCCCAGCTGCCCGGACGCCAAGGCGCTGCTGAACATGCTCATGGCCTGATGGCGGGACGGAGAGAGGCAGAGGGGTTCAGTCAGTAAGAGGTTCATCCAGTTCAAGACCACATTTCCCATAAGCCCCCGTTGTAAAATGCAGTGTGGAGGCTGATGGTCTTGTTTCTTTGTGGTAATGACTTATTGATGTTAAATTCTACACCTTTAAGAACATGATGTCTGTATGAGTTTGAGCTGTAAATATCTTCAGGGTTCCTTCAAATTTTCCATTGCACACTTCCATATGCATCCCAGATTTTCAGTTCTTGACTAGACTGATTAGTTTTTATATCAGCAAATGTACCAAGATGTGAAGTGACAGCAGGCCTAAGTCTGGATAAATGTGTAATCATGTGTATTTGAGTAAGAACGTGCATCATCCCTCCCTACACTTTTTCCAGACAAATTTGTAAAGACCTGAAAATGATGAGGTTCATTATACATTATCCAGAGAAAAGGGAGCAGAGAGGTGTGTGTGTGTGTGTGTGTGTGTTCCTCGTACCTGTTGGAACTGCGGGGAGGTGAGTGTGTTCTGGATCTCGTCGGCGCTCTGTGGTAAACTCTCTCCGCTGGGCAGGAAGGGCAGCAGCCTCTGCTGCACCTCAGCGTTCGACAGGATGGGAGCCATCATCTCCGGGGTGCAGACACTGGCCAGGTCCACTGAAACAAGGGGGGGGGGGGGGGGGGGGGGGGTCAGACAGACAATCAATCAACTCATCAATCACAACACGGACTTGGATTGACCCTCAACAGGAACATAGAAACACATTCTGCTGAAACAACAGGCACCAAACAGGCTTGTCTCCGAGTCAGTTGTTCTGTTTCCAGACAGACGCCACTCCAATGAATAAACCAATCAAAAACAAGGAGTCAGTTGCTCCTGAGTGTCCCCTTTGTGTAAAAAGACTTTTTAGCCAATGATATGGCCTCTGACAGTACTTAAACCTTGATTTATTCACACACTGATCACCGCACTTACAACAGCTGCCTCTTCAAAACTTTGGAACCATGTCTTCTCCTGAAGCATCAACCATTCTTATTCCTCTTTTATCAAATCTGATTCTACTTCCTCTAGGAAAGTCTATTTTAGCAATCTGAGTCTGAAGAACACAAACTGTGCTAAATTGTGAAAACATGTTTAAGGTTAACAAACACCAACTTAAACAACCTCCACCATCTCTACCAAACTACACTGATCAAAAACATCCAAGCTATTCTGTCAGCTCCTGCACAACAACTCCAGAGTTCATCCCATCCCCCGACCGTCAACCACTGCTACAGACCCTGGAGATTTAATGTTCCCATGTACATAATATACACTTAAATCTCTCACTTTCATTCCATTTGATGTATATTATGCTTGTTTCACCTTATTATTTTCCCCATTTATTATTCACTTAAACATTACTCTTACTAAACTTAATTCGATTTTAGCGCCTTTGACCATGTTGCTTTTAATTCCATTAGTTTCTTGCCTTCTCCTTTGTTAACATTTTATGCTCAAATGCATATTTACTATTGCTTTATTTTGGATTTTTTTTTTTCTATTGTATTTTTCTTTGGTACCTTGCTTAATAATTGCTTGACTTTTAATATGGTACAAATACATTTTTATTCTTTAACATTCTCTGTCTCTTTGTGTGATCCTTAAAAATGGTACATAACATCATGCATTTAACTTTCACTTACTGTACCATATACTCCATAATCAAAGCATCACTAGCCACATACTCTTATAACTAGGTGATTGTACATAATATATACAGTAATTCTTTGATAATTTTTTTTATAAAACACACATTAAAAAAATCACACACTATACCACTATTTCACCAAATATTCCATAAATACAAATGGTATATATACATTAATGTGTTTCATTATTGTAATCATCATCATAATGGGTTTCAGTGAAGAGTTTTAGTGTCCCATGATGAATCCTTGTAGTTTTTTGGAAATTTACTTGCTGATTTTCCTTCTTTCCTTCCGTCTCTTCCTCCCTTCATCTCTCCTTCCTTCCCACCCTCTCCCTCCCATATTTAGCTGATGCTCTGATCCAGAGTGACTTATAGTGCAAAAGTAGAATAAGCTTCAATTCCTAGATTGCCATCATCCCAAGATTCATTCAATCATCTCTTTCTCTCTTGCTTTTTCCTTCTCCCTCCCTCCCTCCCTCCCTCCTTCCCCCCCCCCTCACCTCCTGTTCCCTGAGCAGCAGCCATTGCCGGTACGTTCATGGTGGCCAGGATGCTCTGCAGGTCGCTGAGCTGGATGGGCTGGTTGGGGGTGGGGCTTCCTACAGAGGCCGGGGCCTGCGGGGTCTGGGCCGAGGCTGGGGACGAGGACGGTATACATATATATATGGAGAGTATACACTATGTTTTATGAGCCTGGGGCCAGTGAAACTCGTTTGAAAATCGCAGGAGATCAGTTTTCCCCCTGGGAGTCATTCAACATTGGAGCAACATCACAGCATGAACCCTTCCATCAACACTACAGAAAACACTTAACATTTAAAACATTTAACTAACAGTATAATTTAGCTTAATTTGGCTCTAAAACAAGAAACAGTGTAGTTCTCATTTTTAGAATGAATAGTTCTAGTGGGACAGAGCATCTAAAATATGGTTTCTGCACTGCAACTTGCACTTAACACTTAAACCCAAACTGGGATGAAAAAATAAATACATTAAAAGCACCAATGCTGCATGAGATTATAAAGAAAACGGTAAACTGTAAAGCATTACAAACAGACTATAGTCCCATTAGAAGCATAGATACATTTTTCTTAAAATATAATCAGCTGACTAAAGAGAGAGAGAGAGAGACAGCACATAATGATAAAGCGATGGCTGGCAGTAACAGTGTGTTGTCATGTACCTGGTGTGGAAGGAGCCACTCCTGTAGGGGAGACAGCAGAGGCGGCGGGGGTCACCGGGGTGGTGGGGGCCTGGGAGGAGCTCAGTCTGGGGGCGCTGCTCGACGAGGGAGTGGCTGCTGCTGATTGGCTACGAGAACTACGAGAAGAGAGGGAGGGATTTGAAAAGGGGGGGGGGAGAAAGGAGAGGAGAGGAAGCGGGAGGGGAAGGGAGGAGACATCTTATAGTTAAAACTGTACTCAGCGTATTGTTCAAGTGTTTACTGTTTTTTTAATTTACCATAATATATATATTTTTTACATCTATATTGTAGTCAGATTACTGTTAGTCTACAGTTAGGCAGAAATCCTGTTATAAGGAGAGTGCTGCTGCTGTGTGTCTGGGAGTACAGACTGACCTGGAGGAGGAGCTGCTGGTGGCCGGTCCTCCGCTGCCCAGCAGACTGGCCAGTCCTGGTCCTGCTAGAGCTCCCAGACCTCCTGGAGACAAAACACAAGCAACTATCAATGAGTCCAGACCGAAGTGAACTGACTTTAACTTCATTACTTGTCCTACAGCGACAGCAGTGTGTCCAGTGGAATCCAACTGGTGATCGGGGACAATATGCAATTAAGTCTCTACACTGCACTCATGTTAACTTTCTATCTGAGTGTTGAGCAGTTTTACACATCTGATTAAAAAGTGTCAAGTTACTGTTTACAAATTCTGTTACTAACACAGGTGAGTCTGTAGCAAATTATGGAATATTAAGTTTCACTTTGGTTTTCACAGCATCGCCAAATGACAAACGTCATGTGCACATTAGACGCAGCTTTAGAGATCGATTTGGATCAATTTCTAACTTCTGATTTTGTGGCAGCGCACCACAGATGAGCCTATGTTTCTACGCTTCTCTGCGGAGTGTGTGCGACCGTGTACACCCCCTTCCCACATGGGTGGAGCATGCTCAGCAGAGTGAACAGGGGCTCCAAATGTACCTGGGCAGCTGCTATGTGTGGGAAACACTGCAAGGCTTACGACAGCATGCCCTTCCTTTATGCAAAACCCCATTCTCCATCGCAACCCAAGAGTCAATACTGTGGTGGGAGTCAGGACTGCATTCTGTCAGAAGAGGCGTACAGTGTATTGACCGTCTCACTGCTCACCCAGTCCGCCCAGCCCCGTTGGTCCGATCAGCTGCATCAGCTGGTTATGGCTCATATTTCCCAGCAGGCTTTGCAGGCCCCCCTCTCCTCCCAGGGCAGAGAGCTCGTGGCTGCCGCTGCCTCCGCTGCCGGGCGCTCCGGGGATGGGAGGGTTGTTCAGGTACTCGTTCACCTTACGGCAGTACTCCTCGTCCTTGTCCGTCTTGGGCTCCTGATGGGGAGTAGGGACAAGGTCAGGTGACAGCAAGGTCCGAAATCCCCACCCACCAAGCACCACATGCTGGTAAAAATTGTCTTTGGTAATTTACTGCTCTACACAAAGCAGTAGCATCTAAACATCTGTTTTTCTACTGCTTGGATGGTTAACTAGCCTAATGTTATGTGAAACTTCACGTTTTTCCCATGTGGCGACATACAGCCAGTATGAGGCTGCCCAAAAATAAAATGAAGATCAAGACAAATAAAGATCCATTGTATAAATTAGTGAGCAAGTTTTAAATTAGGCTGAAATATTTGTATGAAAAATGTGTATGAATTATTATGGCTGGTGAAAATGATTAGGGTTATAGCAATCGAAAGCATGCTGTGTGCGTGGGATGGCAACAAATGAAAAATAAAAATTCCAAAGGCTATTCATTCTTATTTTTAATAAAACCTAAAAATATCCTTCCAGATGAGGAGAGAGAAAAGGAGAAAACTATTGGTGAGAAAAAATATTAAATGTAGCTGCCTGACAAATGTGTTGATTACAGCACTGCATCATAAATGTAATATTCTTCCCTTCTTCCACTCATCTTTCTTATTGCCTTTCCTCCTTTTATTTTTCCACTCCATTTTCCTCCCTGCAGTGAACATCCATCTGCCTGCACAGTACAGAAATGAATACAGATCTCCTATGTGTATTTCTTCCTCTCTAAATCCCTCATCTTCCTCTCACCTGCATCCAGAAGAACAGTCTCTTGGATCCAGCCTTGAACTTCAGCACATAGACTCGTCCGGTGGTGCACTGGTTCACCCTCTTAAACTCACAGTCATCAGGGAAGATGATCAGGTCCTGGAACAGAACATAAAACATCAACAAGGGAAGGAAAAAAAAAAGCGCTTTTCCCAGGGAAAAGGAAAACTAGGACAGGGCCGGCCCTCCAACTGTGAAAATAAGACCCAGTCACCTCACATGCTGTGAGGCAGGCCACCAAAATTAGGCTGAAATGTGTCAGCATGGTTCCTATGATAAGAAAAATGATCAGAATACAACGAAAGAATTCAAAGAAACCGGCAAAATGTAAAAACTGAGGTGACTGAGTATTTTTTTTCACAGTTGGAGTGCCGCCCCCACCCCTACCTTAGTTTTCCCTTAGAGTAATTGTATAATTTAAGACATGTTTGAGAATTGGAGTAGATTCTTTCAATCTGAGTTAAGTGTGATCAGACTAGTTGTCACTATCTATACTGTCAGATTGACTGCCATGAATTTTTGAGTTTATTCAATTGGGTTTTAAAAGGGTTTCTAAAGCCCAAGTAGTTCTAGAATTGTCTCATCCCACAG
Organism: Centroberyx gerrardi; assembly: GCF_048128805.1. Classification (NCBI taxonomy): domain Eukaryota; kingdom Metazoa; phylum Chordata; class Actinopteri; order Beryciformes; family Berycidae; genus Centroberyx; species Centroberyx gerrardi. The sequence goes on from NC_136010.1 coordinate 4,207,349, forward strand.
AAGTCCATGTAATCCTTCAACTGAAGCTAAAACAGGTTTTCACAGGACAGCGGTGATACGTTATGTCAGAGTAATAACAGTTATTCACTCACATCATCCACGTTGCCGGAGGTCCTGTCCTTCCAGCAGAAGTGGATGAGGGAGTCGTCGGACTGCTGGATGTACACCGTGCCTTTGCGTTTGTCCGGTGTGACCGTGCTGCCCTTCAGGCTCATCTTCCCGGCACGGAACTCCACCAGGTATTTACTGGAGGTTCCCCGGGACCCGGACACCAAGCTGGGGAACAGAGCGCCTGAAGACATCCTGAGTCTCTGGGTTGACAGGTAGGTAGACTGGGGGGGTGAGAGGGAGGGGTCAAGTTAAACAAGACAGAACAGGTATTTTACTGTGGTATGATCATCACATGTTGGCTACTAGGGGGACAAAACAAGTTAGGTAAGAACATTTTTTTTTATTATTGTAGTAAAATAGAGCCACTAACATATCCTAAAACCTTTACTGGTGTGAGTAACGATACTCCAAAAAGCAGGGAAAATCAGTCTGAATTAGTAATGCTGTAGATTTACTTCTAATACGTCAACGGCAGGACAAATACAATATATTATTTTTATAAATCAGTGTGGAAGGACACGTCTTGTCCTTCCAGGCTAACCAACAGACGTTAGCGAACTACAGTGTAAGTTATAAAGTTCACTGGCAAGCCATTAGTGATTTTTATTCTGAATTTCTTTTGGCTAAAGTGTTGTAGCATCACATCGCAAGTCTGATGTTCAAACTTAATTCTTGTTGCTAAAACTTTCAAGAGTTCATAGCCGCCCAATGGCTATGACAAAGACTTTCTCTAGCTAAGCTAAGCTAACAAACTTAGTTAGCCAGCTAGCTGGCTCTACGGAGTTTTGGCTGTGTCATAGTGGTTGACAAGCTAACGTTAGCCCATGACTTGGCTAAACTGACAAACAACGAAAGGCAAACCATACATTCTAGAGTCGCTGAGAATAACCAAACATTTAAAAATAATAGTTCTGTCAACAGGGATGCTGTTTAAGCCACTTTATCTCAATTTAGTGTACATTTTATTCACATTCAAATACCTGAAGTTGTAGTTGCAGAGTTAAGAAGTTCTTTCTTCTTCACGTCGCTTGCTAGTAACGTAACTGACTTCCGTGTTATTTTTTTCTTCTTCGTTGGTTGTTGTTAATGTCGGGTGCGCGCATGCTGTCACCGGGAGCGAGCTGCTGGAGAGTAGGAGGGTTTTCTCGCGACCGCTACTACAAACGGATTGACAGCTCGCTCTCCCCGGCATAGCCGTTAGCTCGCTAGCTCACTACAGGCTGTCTGAATGGTTTAGTGGTGGAAAGCAAACCTGAACTGGGATGCGAACAGTATAAAATCGAATCACACTTCATTACAGAAACCGGTGAAAGACACAGGCCACAGTGCCCGAGATAATAAGGTAAGAAATCTACAAAGTTAGCCAGCAAGCTAACGTTAGTCAGCTTGGCTGTCCTTGGATTAGTTAGCGAGCTAAGTGCTAGCTGGCTTATTCAAACCAGGCATATCGTACAGTGCTAGGCTATCGGCTGGCTAACCAATATGGATGCTGTGTGTTCCTTTGATGCGGTGCCTAGAGATTATCCGCTTTAACCACGGTTTGATTCCCTAGCCGACCGGTATTTTCTAGTTTGGTTGCCCGTCACGAATGGAGAGTCTAATGTTAGGGCTAGCTGGTGCTGGTTTCTGAAATCAGGTCATGATACAATTATTCTGAACTGGATCGTGACTAATGTAGTCAGTTTCCAGTTAATAGTGTGGAAATCCCTAACCAGACACCACGGGATAAACCTGGATTTACAATCTGTAGCAAAACCAAAGCCAGCGTGTTTTTTTATCTCTGAATTACGTCTGTCTTTGGAAATGTTAGTGAGACAGGGCAGGTGCATGAAAAACTTCTTTAGCAAGTTGGACAATGACAGAACCAGCGAGGTACGCTAAAAATCAAGTGGTTTAAAATCTATTTCCATGGTAGAATATATCAGCGCTCTGACTGAGAGCAAATCTGAACTTGATCCAAATGAGCTGCTGTCTCCTCCTGCCCTCATGTGATCTGTCTAATGTGCCCAGTGGACTGGCAGGTGGTATTATAAACTGGCTGACTGTCTGTGTGTGTACGTGTGTGAGAGTGTGTGAGAGAGAGAGAGAGTGTCAGAGTGTGTGAATGTGTATGACGGAGGGAGAGGTAGAAGAAATTGTCATCAATCATTCCTAACCAGTGTGAAACTTCATTATGTGGTATCTTGCTTGAGGCCTGACCAGTTCCTCTGCTTTTATTAACTGTAATTATAGTCTGTTTAATCAGATTGCAGGCAGCAGTCCTGTCCTCAACTGTAAGCCGCGGCGGCCTGTTTTCCCAGCATCAATATCACTTTATCACTCCCAATAGTGATTCTGAACAGTGAACTTAAAGTGTTGTACCATCACAAGTTCCAGCCTGGTTCTTATTTTAGTCATTGGAATTGAGATATAATCAATTTTTTCTCCATTAGAAAGAACAAATTTCCTAGCTGAGATCAAGCCAGAATATGTAATTGCTTTGTTTTTATTTCTGGCATGCTATACTTGGTTCTTGGTCGTAGATTTTAGTTTTGGGGGCGATTCTCAAATGGCTCAGCCCTTTCAGAGAATGGCATTACGAGGGAAAGAGCATCTATAAGCAGACAGGCACACATCGCACAGCCCAGCGGTCCTCAACCTTACGCCATGGCACACTGAAGTGAGACATTGAATTCAGAGGCACACCTAATTATTGTCTGTTTTAGGGAGTCTCTTTCACAGGCAAGTTGTCTTGTCAAATTCAGGAATCAGCATCACTTAATTTGCCAAGTACAGTGAATGTCCAGGAAATGCTTTGCTGTGGCATGTGACATTTGTGTGAGTCAGCTTGTCTGTGTAAGAGTTGAGGGGAAAGCGTGATTGTAGGATGATGTCATCAGTATAGCTAGTGGTCGTCACTGACTCGTATAAAAGCCAGAGTCGCAGCAAATTAGGTTCTGCCCGGATAAAAGTGCAGCAGTAGGTCAGGAAGGAAGATCACCACTGCCACCACACTGATGATAGGAAGTGTGTGTCATGCCATTGGTAAATTAATCTACTTTGACAAAACCACAAAGACATTTGATTATTCTTAAATCTGTCAGGAATTGTGGCTGATGGCTGAAAATGTACATTTTTCTGTCACTGATATCAGTGGCAAGAGTTAACCAAGCCATGAGTTACCAATTTTACAACAATTTGGCAAACCCTGCAGTAGAGCAACTTGTTGAGACTGGACCAAAAACAGGTCTAACTTTGGCCTAGTCTGTTGTGTTTATTCTAGACCGCCATAGGTTGGAATATCTTTCTTCATGAAGTGTTTTCTCATAGAGTGGCCCTGCTATAGCCCTTGTAAACCTAAAATTATCCCCCAGCTGGGATTCCTCTTTTGGCTCACTGGTGGACATTTTGTCCCCAATATAGAAGAAGTACTGGCGTCATATTCAGTCTCTGACGTTAGAATCAAAAGACATGTAGAAGATTTGGCTGCTTGGACTGAACCTCTAAATACTCTTGATTCCTCTTTTGGTTTGTCTTTTCCTCTTCAAGTAGGCTAAATTACAGAGGGAGATCGGCCCAGAGCGAATGATGATCGTATTACATTATGTACAGTATCATATGTTGTTTGCTTGCAACTTTTATGTTTGTGTTTGATGCATTGCTGTGTTCTTTGCCAGGTCTTTCTTGAGTAAAGGAGATTTTTAATCTCAGTGGGATTACCTGGTTGGTTACCAGGACAGTGTTTCTCAAACTAAGGCTCTGGGTCCAAGATGGATTGCAGGCCTGTTTCTGAACCGGTGGGTTATCACTGTAGCACTAGCAGGCTAGGTTTTAATATGTCGGGGTCTTGGATCACCATTAAATCTACACAGTTAGGATCCTTAGTTGTGAAAGATGTATAACCTCTTTCTGCTCTAAGAGATTAAAAACAGGGTGGGAAATTACCACTTGACAAGTTCTGGTAAATGCTGGCTGTGGCTGGTAAATTTGTCTACCTCTACCAGCCAATTTGGCAGGTAACCAACCATCATCTGGAAGTCTGAGTCTCTTTTATTAACCTAGTTGTCTGGTAAAAATAAAAAGTTAAAGTGTCAGGTGAATTTTGGGTTGCACTAGCCTTTGTAGACAAAAAAATATTAGTTTCCTGGCTTTATTTGAGATCCTGTTCCGGTGTTTCGGATCAGGAGAATATGGCTACTTAACTGATTCATTTGTTTAGAGTGTTGACATTCCTGAAAAGCAGCAGTCAGAAAGTCAAACTTTGTCCAACAGCATGGTGGATTTCTTAAGAGAGTTTTAGTTTAGGTGCCATGGGGGGAGTGGTTTGAAAATGATTCAGGAGCCACATGCAAAGATAAGAAACAAAGCAGTGTTTCCTCTACATTCACAGCAAGAAAGCTACCACTACCACTGCTAGGGCGATGTGAAATTAACAAAACCTAATTGAATTCAGGTTCCCTCAAAAAGCACAAAGGCTGAGTGTTAAGAAATGGTGTTTTTACATCAGTAAGTATCTAACAGGACAGTACAGAGCAGTAAGGCCAACCACCACTGCTACAAAACACTTAAGGCCCTGACACACCAGGCCGACGGTCGGCCGTCGGGCAATGTCGGGCCGTCGGTAAGCGTCGGTGTCCCTAGTTTTTGCGGTGTGTTCCGCACCGTCGGCACTAGTCGGACCCTGTCGGCGTCTTTTCGGCCGATTGAGCGTGTTGAATCGGCGTCGGAGCCGTCGGTGAGAGAGAACACTCTGATTGGTAGTTCGTGATTTGCCTCTGGATGGATTGGACTGATAAATTCCTTCAACATGTGGAACTGAACAGGAAAGAGCCGAGCAAAATCGGAGGTTTTATTTATCTCCAGCTCTCGACACAGGTTCGGGAAAGCCCCTTGAGCCTGTCGCTGGAGTATCCATGATTTCACCCATTTAGTGCGGTTTCTCCTTATTTTTCGCCTCCGCCTCTTCCTTTCTTCTTCCACAACCAAAAGACCAAGGGCTGACAACGCCAGTGCCATTTGCAACTTCTTATCAGACATAAGGTATGGAGAGTTATTTCCCCTCACGCAGGCGCAGAACGTACGTGCTAGTTGGCCGTCGGGTGTAGTCTTTGCGGTGTGTTCAAGTGCAACTTTTTGGACCAGACGCAGGCGACGTGAGGCGACGCAACAGTCGGCCTTCGTCGCCGCTGGTTCTTTGATGTCGGTTTGGTGTGTCAGGGCCTTTACAGCAGAAGCATTGCAAGCGTGTTAAATTTGAGAGAAAAAGACTTCAGTGTTGCTGCCTTGGGTTCGTGCAGAGAAAAGCCTAGTTCCCCTAAAGCAGAACTCAAAATAAAAATGTCAGTTCCCTCTCTGGCTGTCAGATGTTGGCTGCTGATAGCCTCAGGTCAGGAGTCTGCCACGACCGTCTTGACAAGATTGTGTAACAGTCCTGTGATCGCATGTCACGCGGCGCTGTTAAACCTTCACCTTTGCTTTCCCTGCCTTTGCTTCTTCACACTTTCTCTTTCTATTTCTCTCTTTCACCCTGATCTACCGCTTCCTTCTTTCTATCTGTCACTCCATCCTTCTCCTCCTGACTCAGTCCCCTTTTTCACTTCCATTTAAGTGGAAATCCTCTTCCTCTCCGAGCTTTGACAGTCAGTGATGACTGGACTCGATTTTGGAAAATGTAGGCTTCCAAATAATTCACCGGGTCAATTATGGTGGATTTACGCTGCAAGATTCCTACTAATGACACACAAAGTTGCTCTCGCAGTCAAATTACCTAGATGTAATGAGCGTGACAAGAAAAACTGGGATGTGAGAGTTTCACTGCAAACATTGGAATTAAATTGGGACTTCATATATTTCTAAACCTTAATTTATCAGGGTTAAATATCCACACTCTTTTTCAGCAATGCCCCGCTTCACATTCATGCCTGCATTCTTAAAACGGATGAAAAGTAAGACAAATGTGTGTAGGTGTTTTGGCATGGGAATTTGTTTTTCCCATTCACTTTTCCCATTCAGATTTTCCCAGCTGTTCTGGGGATTCAAACTGACAACCTTCCCGTTCACAAGTCCCTTTCTCTATAACCTGTAGGCCACATTACAAACTGGGAATGATGTCGCATTCATGTCATATTGGGAAAAGAGAAATGACAGGATGACATCTTGTTGCTACAACTTGGAAGAGTTCACATGCTTCACTCATTGGAACCCACATCCAAAATCATTTTTATTTATAAATTTAAAATCGAGTGAGTTGCAGCAGTCATTAATTGCCTCGAGTAGATCTGATTGTATTAGTGTAAATATAACTGATCATTTTGATTTTTATTATCTTCGTGACGCCAAGTGGGAATATATCAGAGCCTACAAATAATCCCAAGTTTCCTACTTGTAATCAGGACGAGGAAGCTGATGTGAACGCTTTTCCCCACGTGGCAGCTCGTATTTTCCGACGTGACGTGAACGCAGCATGAGGCTTGCTCATATTCAGTGCAAGACGACAGTACAGTGTGGATGTATACGCAGGTTCCCATTCATTTCAATAGAAACCTCTAAGTTTCTTCTGTGAGAGAGTGAGAGAGACTGCACCTTCCATTGGTGTGTAGGTCCAGATAGAGTTTGCCTATACATTAGTAGAAGTCAGACCATTACTGTAGTGTTTCCCTCTGCACTGTAAGCGTGTGTGTGTGTGTGTCCATTGAGAAAGCTAATGCAGGAATGCTGACTGACTGCTGATTGGCCATTAGCTAATGAATTGGATTGGCCTCTTTGCATCAGAACGTCCCTGTGCCAAGAGGTACAGATTGAGAGGAAAGGAGGCTATGGGAGAGTGGTGTGTGTGTGTGTGTGTGTGTGTGTGTGTGTGTGTGTGTGTGTGTGTGTGTTTGTATATGGGTAACTTTAGCTAAGAATGACTGCCTTGTCAGCGCTTGTTTGTGCTCAGCTTGAATACTTCTTGTTCGTTTTTTCAAGGAGTTGGAGACGTTTGGCAAGCACGAGGAGCTGCTGGCGATCAGATGTCAACGTCCGTCTTCTTATACCCATAAACCCTTGTGTTTTGGGGTCGTTTCCTGTCGTTGGACTATTGATTACGTACTCACTCCTTGGAAGAAGACTGAGACTTGCATTTTCAGGTGTTTGGTGCCACCTGAGTTCAAATGGCATCGCTCTCACCTGGCCAAACAAACTGAACTGAAGAAATAAACACACCAGTTCAAATAAACTGCTCCGAACAACGCAGCTCTGCCATCAGCTATCATTCAGAGGTCCTGTTCTACTGTAAATATCCAGTTGGCTTGTAAATAGTGAAAGTGGCTAGTAAGTACTGAGATGCACCAAAAGTTAGTTTCCTGCCCTGCTGGCACGTGTGTGTCGTGTGTGTGTGACAGCTGTGTTTACCATGTCACAGTCGTAGCATTGAGGTCGTATTACCATCCATTGATTGTCAGGCAAGAATGCCCCGGGCCGTGTGTGTGTGTGTGTGTGTGTGTGTGTAACCTGATCAGAATGAAAAATGAACCCACTCACTCGCACTGTTGCCTCCCACAATCAAAGATCACTTACTGTGATTCTCTGTCTGTCTGCCTGTCTGTCACCGTCTGTTTTTCTGTCTTGTATAGCTCTATTTTCACATGACTAATGTTACCTGGAGACACCCAGTGATTTGTAATAATTGTGGAGATCATCGATAATTTTAATCCTGCGTGAATCATCATGTCTGTAATTTGTAAAAAGTAAAAACTCCAGCAAAATAGTATTTTTACTCTCGGTAATTTCAGCCATAATTTGATTTTGCCGTGAGATTTTCTTTTTCTTCTTATTCTTCTAGATGCGTGATTTCTATCTTCCTCCTGTCATGAAAAATGGAGGCAGTAGTGGAATCTGTAGAGGACGGTTTTGAATACATTTTTGGCACAGACTTTTGGCACAATAATTTCTGCAGATTTCACAAAATTCAGAAGGTGGGGGGTAATTCATTAATTACATCAGGTCCTCACACCATACTAGTCCCGTGCAACTAGGGCTTTTGTCTGTTTTTGTTTTAGAACAGATTTTTGGTCCATAATTCTCTGCCTCTGTCTATCTGCTTACCAGGTTTTCTGCCTTCATGCCTGTCTGTGTGTTTGTCTGTCCTTTCTATCTCTCTGTCTGTCTGTCTGTCTGTCTGTATATGTCCTCATTCGCCTCAGCTCTTTGATGATCATCATTGTAATCATTAAGCAGTTGGAATGAGGCCGACGAATGAATAAATAAATGACTTGGCCTCGGATTTGTCAAAACAATTTTACTCCATTATAAGAATCACATTGATAACGGACGAGAAATTAGTTTAGTTGAGATTCCCAGAAGACCACTTAGATTCACATCTGAAAGGTTTGGGAGTGTGTGTGTGTGTGTGTGTGTGTGTGTGTGTGTGTGTGTGTGTGTGTGTGTGTGTGTGTGTAAAACTGACTTTTGCTCAACAGAAAGTGAAATTGTACTCGCCATCACCATAAACTATTTGTTAAACCTATAGACTGGATCCTCCTCCTCCCCATCACCATCTCTCTCTCTCTCTCTCTCTCTCTCTCTCTCTCTCTCTCTCTCTCTCTCTCTCTCTCTCTCTCTCTCTCTCTCTCTCTCTCTCTCTCTCTCTCTCTCTCTCTCTCACACACAGACACTCAAGCAAACAGCATGGTGTGTACTGATGCTAGAGACAACATTGCACATAGTGACTCACCCTGAGGCTGTGTGTGAGAGAGAGAGAGATCAGACAAGAAGGGAGTGGCGGGGAAGAGAGGGAGGTGGTGATGCGAATAAGACGGGTGCGAGAAAGAATAGAGGAGGACATGTTGGGAGAAAGAGAGAAAAAACTAATTGCAGAGACTGTCAGTGATTTTAATTACATGCAAATCTGCCATGTCTGTAATTTGTAAAGTTAAAGTTCCAGCCAGATTACAACTATTTTGGTGAAGACAAATTCCCTTGATAATACTATTCACTAGGGTTGAAACGATTAGTCGATTAATCATTTGGTAAATCGACTAATCGTTAATCATGAAAAAATTAATCATTTGCTGGTTACAACTTCACAAATACAAAGATTTGCTGCTTTTCTTCGTTTCATATCATTCTAAGATTAATACTTTGGGGTTTTCTTGGCTGCTGGTCAGACAAAGTAAGCAATTTTAAGAATCACTTTGAGCTCTGGAAAACTAGTGATGGACATTTGTCATTATTTTTGGCATTTTATAGACTAAATGATTGATCAGTTCATTGAAAAATAATTGATTGATTAATCGATAATGAAAGTAATCGTTAGTTGCAGCCCTCTAATCACATGTGAATTGAATTCTTGGTAATTTCAGCCCCTTTTCTTCTTCTAGATGTGTGATTTCTCTCTTCCTCCTGTCATGAAAAATGGAGGCGGTAGTGGAATCAGCATTTAAAGCACAAACTTCAATCAGGAAGTGACAAATTGTAAACTCTTTCACAAAAACGCAGAGGTTGGAGGGTAATTCATTAATTACTTGGTCCCCACATAATATTAGTCCCATGTGAATAGGGATAATAGGGAGAGAAGAGGAGAATAAATGGGGAAACAGACGGTTAGAGAGGAGATGGTGTTTGGAGTGAGCTGAGACAAAGTGATAGATGGAAAGGGTAAAAAACAAGGGAATTAGAAAGCAATGAATGGGAAGAAAGATGTGTGACAAGAGGAAGAGGATGGAGAGAAGAAGAGCAGCAGAGAGTGAGGGATATGAGATGGAGAGAGAGAGATGTGCGACAACCTAATGAGGAAGTGATGACAAGGGTATAGAGGAGAGGAAGGGGAGTGTGATGATGGAGAGAGTGGTGGAGGAAAAGTGTTGGATGGATGTGAAAGAGACAGTGATGAAGAGGACAGAAAGAGAGGAAGAGATGGTGATAATGAAGACGGAGAGGGGAAAGAGGAAAAATAAGCAAGTGAAAAAGAGAGGGAGAGAAAGATTGACAGTGAGGGGGAAAGTGCAGCGGAGGGAGGAGGAAAAAAGACAGGGATGGAGTGATGGAAAGATGAATGAAGGAGAGAAAATGAGGAATGGGAACAAGAGAGAGGCAGAGGGAAGAGAGAGAGATGTGTTTTCATCCAACTGTCAAGTGAGTTTTAAGCTAACTTTTGAAATGATGCAAAAAATGAAATGTGAATTCGCTCGGTTCAAGCAAATAAATAAAATGAGGAAAAATAACACACCAGACAAATGGAAAGAGACATGGAAAAAGTGACTAGTATTGGGCAAGTTATTGTTCTTCACTGTCAGCTAATGTTGACTTGCATAACAAAAAAAAATACAATTTATATTATCTCATCATTACTTCATTGACGTAAAATGTTTCTACCTCACGTGAAATCGTTGAATAAAAACGTTTTGTGTTTTTGGCGATATTAAGGAAATTTTATCAAAACTTTACATTTTCATTCAGCTTTTCGAATTCTGTAAATTCTCATTTACATAAAAAATATATTGGAAAGTCGGGTAAAGTAAGAAATGGGAGACAGAGAATGACAGGAATATTGTTTTTTCTGGAACATCCTACAGTTCACCAGCCACTTTCACTATTTTACCAGCCGACTCCAGTTGTAGAATAGACCAGGAGCTCTAATGACGGTTGGTTGTCTCCACCATGAATGGCAGGACAGGAAACTTTTCATCCAGCAGCTACAGTGACCACTAAAACAGTGACCTACAGTGACCACTAAAACTCAAGAGCTTCATTTTAAGAGCCTCGTTTTAAGTTTGTGTTTTCAGAATTAAAAGAGGCAGATTGGTTACTTGTGAAAAAGAGACAAACTTAACAGGCACAGCCAGAATGTACTGGCGTTTGGCTGGTGGCTGGTGGTAATATCTCACTCTGATGAGAGAGAGAAAGTGTGTGTGTGTGTGTGTGTGTGTGTGTGTGTGTGTGTGCTTGTGTGCGTGCAGTGCTTTGTTTTGTTCTGCTCTTTGTAGATAGACAGATGTCCATTACAGGAAAGCAGGGCACAGCTGGGGGTGCGCATGTGTGTGTGCATCTACGTGTGTGTGTGTGTGTGTGTGTGTGTGCGTCAGAGGTATAATATGCTTCCCACATAATTTAGAATTAGCTTATTTCATACACATATTTTGCATCCTGTTTTGACAAAGATACAACATGATGCTGAAAGTGTGTGTGTGTGTGTGTGTGTGTGTGTGTGTACAGACAGCAGCTGGTGTAGTCAATAATACCGGCTAATGATCCATCCATTCCCCACTGGGCAGCACTGAGGGAAACAGAACAAATGAGAACAGCGCGACTGGAAACTGCTGTTTTATTAACCATGCACTGTATACAGGCCAGGAACCTTACAGGAATACTCCATCGTAAAACACTTCAACAAACTTCAACACGGTTCAAAAATAGCTATTGGCGATGTGGCGGGTTTCGGGTCCATTTTGTTGTTTGGTGGTGTATTTTTCTTATTCCTGTGCATAACTGGCCAACACCCAAACAACATGACGTCACTTTTTTCTGGAGTAAAAAGAAAAACCGTATCTGCCAAACTCTGAATTCAGCAGCATTTGGCTGGTTGCTGGTGTTAATTTCCCAATCTGATTCAGTGATAAAACTAATCACAACTTGGTTGAGATTAATAAAGGTTTGACAGGTCCCCAAAATGTCCCAGATGACAGAATTTGTACAGATTTTTATTCCAAAACTCTACAGGCTACATCCATTTAGGACACAAGGTCATGACCTGGTTTCATCATGTAATCTAAAATATGGAGGATCCACTCTGTAAAATTGATGGTGGATTTCTCAATTTGGTACCAAACTCTTGAATGTTATGACCCTGGGATTGGATTGTGGTATCACAGAAGACAACCACAGCACAAAAGAGTTTCAGACAGCTAGTGAATGAAAGGTTGCCGTGTTGACCAATCAGTGGAGGTTAACGACCGTCATGCAGCAGTCTGTTAAAAGTGACTGCAGATTTACCTTAACCAAGCAGAAGACTTTTTTCTGGGCAGTGTAGCTGCAGCAGTTTGTATTTGGGCGTTTCTGAGAGAGAGCTTTGGTGCCCAGTGAACCGTCCCTGGGCAAACAGAGGTTAAAATACCTAGTAGAAACAGTACACACACACACGCACACACACACACACACACACAGACTACAGTGTTATGTAATGATCAGGAATGGGAATTGGGTTTTATTTTTGCAGATGTGTGGGATGTTTGGTATTGAGTCTCAGTTCAACCAGGTGTTGCAGTTTAAGAATGGCTCTTATTTTGGTATTTATACAGTATATTTTTCTACAACTGCAATTATTATTTACGACCTGATGCTGAATTTCCATAATATTTACGTTTTTATTTTTCACAAGCCGTGGACATCAAGAGGCAAATTCATGTCACTCAGTCAGATGTACCTGGGCGTTAGCAAACTGCATCATGGTCTAAGGCATTATTCAATGTATTTTCAAGGAAGTAAAAGATCTATATATGTGAAAATTGAAATATTAATCTTCTCCCACATCTTCTTCATAGTAGAAGACTCTCACATTCCTCTTGTGTCCACGATCATCACAAATGTGCTGTTTCACTGTGCAGAGTCTGCATTCGTTCTAGCTGTGGGGTCAGTTTTCTGTGTGTGTGTGTGTGTGTGTGTGTGTGTGTGTGTGTGTGTGTGTGTGTGTGTGTGTGTGTGTGTGTGTGTGTGTGTGTGTGTGTGTGTGTGTGTGTGTGTGTGTGTGTGTGTGTGTGTTGGGGGTTGTCACCACAGCTCAATGAACTAAAAGGAAACACTGGGCTGCCGGCTCTCCAGCACCAGGCTGTAAAGTCCAGTAGTCATCCTCAGTTTTATGACTTGTCCAATAGTATTGATTGGAGAGACAGAAGGAGGAGCCTGGTGGATGAAAGACATGGAGGGAGAAAATGGAGAGATGGAAGGATGGAGTAAGTAAAATGGACAAAAGGAAGGAAAGAAGAAGTGAGAGAACAAACAGATGGAGGGAGGAGAATGGAGGGAAGGAGCGAGGAGAATGAAGAAAGATGGAGGGATAAAAACAGACAGTGCCAAGTTATTGTGCTCTCTTTTACGTCTCATTGGTCACAGTGGGAATCGTCTGAAGGGAGGGGTGTGTGTGTGTGTGTGTGTGTCTCCCCGCTGCAGGCTGTTAGCCTTGCCTATGTGTTTTGTAGCATCTGTGACTGTTGAAATCCGAGCCCAGGAGCTGTTTTGGTCTCACATACTGTATATTTACTGAAGATCTAGAAACTTGCCTATAGTTACAGTAGGTCTGCTCGGATGTTGGTATAGTAGGGCTGTCAATTTAACCTAAAAATCTAATTTGACTATGAATTGAGTCAAACTTGACTGGCATTTGAATATTAATGGTAAAAATGTATGCAATATTGACACATGAAAGCAGGAATGAACAGGCGATCACATTATCATTAATCACCTATCACATCTTAAAGCTGCACTAGGCAAGATATTTATGTAAAATGTTTAATTCTAAATGAAATAAAATACTATATGCCAAATTCTATGACTATTACTTGCAACCCCCCCCCCACACACACACACACACACACAGCCACCACCCTTAACCAACTCTACATTCAAGACATCTCTTCTTTGTGTGTGTGTGTGTGTGTGTGTGTGAAGCTGTGTACTTACTTGAGCACCCTGTCAACCTCTGTTTAAATTCCTGTTCCTCTCTCGATCCTCCAGGCTTTCACTTCAGCAGTGAAGGTGTGTGTGTGTGTGTGTGTGTGTGTGTGTTTGTGTGTGTGTGTGTGTGTGTGTGTGTGTGTGTGTTCAGAGGGACAGTAGGGTGACATCTCCTCCTGATGCAGGGTGACAGCAGGGACCCTGGCCCATTTCTGTCAATCTCTCTCTTACTCACACACACACACACACACACACACACAAACACACACCACCTGAGTCAGACACAAATAAGAGCACACTGAAAGGCGGGGATTGCTACTGTAGCTACACACACAGAGGAAACGCACAAAGGCAGATACACATCAGCAGTAGCCTTTTGGTTCAAGAAATTACAATATAATCCAACCAACCACAGTAAACCAACCCAAAACGCAAGGGATTATGGGTAGAAGGAGACAGATGTTGACATCTGATAGCCGGCAGTTCCTCATGCTTGGAAAGCCTAGCAGAACAAAATGAAGTCTGGACTGATGCACATATTCAGCTATTTCTTCATGTGTTCTTAACTGGTATGAACACCACAGAAGAAGAGACAGACAAGTCCATCATGTTAGAGATAAAGTTACAGAGACTGGAATCAGATTTGCTTTGACCCAATAAAGAAGCTACTTGTGAGTCCATGTGACTTTAGTTTACACGTGCCAGTTCAGTTTTAATTGGACAGTGTGAACCCAAATGAACAAAATACAGAAATACCACAAAGTAAAGTTTTCAACTGCGGCTCAGACTGAAGGAAATGAACTGCAGGTGTGATCTCACGCTAAGAGCATGAAGCAGAGCGAGGCTGAAGGAGAGCATTACCTGCTCGGCAAAAACACTTCCATGAATAAAAGTGAGAGGAAGCCTAGATGTGAGACTCAGGTGTGGAAGCACATACACACACTAATTCAGTCTCACACACACACACACACACACACACTCTAACACCCCACCTGAGACACCGACCATATGCTGTCACACTCTTTACGCCGTGTTAATTCTTTCCAGTCTGTTTGTTCCTGTGAATGGCCACGTACTGTTTGACTGGCAACTCTCAACAAGACAGCATCTCATTGGCTGCTGGCTCAGTAATGCAGAAGCTCATTGGTTCATGCTCACTTTGGTGGGATGTGATTATTCACCACACACACACACTCACACACGCACAATACTTTGATAATCCCTGGGGTACAGACGAATCACTCCTATTGGTTAATCCCGGTCAGGTGGGAGGTGACTCTGTGCTGTGACTGGTTAATCCGGGGCAGAGTGGTGGGCGGGGTTTAGGGAGGTGTTAAACCAGTGTGGTGTCAGGCGTGTCGTCGTCGTGGCAAAGCAGGGTTGCTACGGCAATAGCGGCCATCTGGTGATTTATAGGGCTTTAGAGAGGGACTAGTAATGGCTGCCACACACACACACACACACACACACACAGATGACTACTTCCAATGATTGAAATGAATGTATTTCATCTTAGTTGATTTCACATTTCTTCCAAATGAAAGTAATTTCTTTTGGCATCGTTACATTCTGCTGTATGAGACAAGTTTACCTGCATCTTGATAAATTGTCTGGGGAAGTCAGGGGAATATCAGGGGATTTTTATAAATGGACTACTTTACAGGAATATATCAGAATGTATTTCAGTTTGTATCTCTTCAAAACAAGATTAACAAACCAGCAAGGAAGAACATTTTCAGGTCGTGGAGGCGCTTCGACTTGGATATGAAAAGTCTTGGAAAAGTCATGGAAGTTTACATCAACCCTGTCTTTCCTGTGATTATTCATACAACGATGATGTACCCGTCATCACAGTAAAGAATGTTCTGGAGGGTATTATGGCTTTTATATACTGCGATATATTGAATTTCGATATACTGTCCCATTCCTAAAATGGGTGCATTTTGGGCTTGTTTCTTGTAGTTGTTTCAGTTACATTCTCAGTCCTAACCAGCCGCATCGCAGTTTGCTTGGAAGAGAGACTGCAGCTTTGACCCTTGCTCTCCTTGCTTTTGGCTCTTGTAATGTTGGTGATGTAGGGATTGAGGCTTATTGAGCTGTTGAACTCGCTGTCAGTCACTTGGGATAAGAGCATCGGCTAAATGCTTGAAATGGATAATGTGAATTACAACTTGATTGCTTCATTCCTCTGTTGTTGTATTCATTCATTTCTCCATTCTGGCAATGAATGCATGGCTTAACCCACTGGCCCCATCCCTCTGTTGCCTCCTCCTCCTCTCATCCCTCCATCCCTCCTCTCTTTAATCCCTTTATTCATTCCTGTGCCAAAAGACTGTCTAACTCACAAAGGGCTGCCAGTCTAAAGTGTTGTATGGCTACTGTGCCTAGAGGGATCTCTCTCTCTCTCTCTCTCTCTCTCTCTCTCTCTCTCTCTCTCTCTCTCTCTCTCTCTCTCTCTCTCTCTCTCTCTCTCTCTCTCTCTCTCTCTCTCATATACCCATTCTCTCTCTCTCTCTCTCTCTCTCTCATATACCCATTCTCTCTCTCTCTCTCTCTCTCTCATATACCCATTCACTCTCAGTAGGGCTGGAGGCTGTACAGTTTCCCTTTTTCCACTTCCTGTGTGTGTTTTAAGATTAGTCCAGTAAGTTTAAGTAACTAGCCGGGCTAAAGTTAGCCTCCTCCCACTCACTGCCGCAGCGCCACAGATCCAATCCTCCATCCAAACACAAACAACATGGCCGCCCAGCCTGAAAGAGCTGAGACATATGGGATCGCAGTTCCAACTGATTTAATATGGAAGGACTATGGATTGGTTTCCTTTGTTTGTTCATTTGTTAATCGTTCATTTATCCTTCATGCACAAATCTCAGAAAACACTAATTAGATTTGGACAAAACTTGTGAATGATGCATCTGACTATTGCCTTTCTGCATTTTCAAAATAACATTGATTAGCCCAAGATGGGGCACTATTATTGCAGGACAAAACAAGGTGATACGTTACTGATTGAAGGTGATGTACTGATCAGTCTCTGTTCGAGAGCAGCGTCCTCCAGCGGGCGAAGCTCTCAGCCATATAGGCATACATTTTTGCCTCGGAAGTAAATAAGCGGAACAGATTTCAAATGTATGTTTAACCTCACAGGTGTTTAGATAGATGGTCTTTAACCTTAAGTGTATTTCGAGGATTCGAAATATGTTAAAGTAATGCTTTGTAGCATTTACAGTGTATGTCGGCATGTTTACGTCACGTCAGATAACGGCATCTGGAAACCTCGGAGTTGAGAAATCTTGCCCAAATCTTGCCCATATTCAGCAGAAGAACCACAGTGTTACTTCCTTGCCAGTAAGGTGTAGACGTCGTAGTATAAAGGCAGTGTGCAGCTTAGCTCCTGTTGTTTTAAGTCTAACAATCTGGTCCAGTGTCTCTGTAGCTGAATTGGCTTACTGTGGTCTGTAAGCCTGCTGACCCTGCTGACCCTGCTGTCTGACAGGTATACAGACCAGGGTTAGGGTCAGTTCACATTCACTTCCGACAAGTCAGCAAGTGGATTTCCTTCAGGATTCCTATACAAATATTTTGCCATAACGATCTATAAACAATCTATAAATAAAAGATTTTTGGTGATTTGCTGTTTGGATTTACATTTTGAATGGAAATTGAATTGACCCGCAACTCTGGGATCAAGTTAGCTCTGACCAGAAGAAGCCAGGTGACAGATGACTTATTTCATTAAAAATATATAAAGTGTAGCCTATGTTTTTATCTACATCAGTGAGCAACAGAAATGTAGTGTTTTGCTCTGGTATGTGCAGAGGTGAGTTACATTTAGTTTACCTGACTTTTATCCACCAGAGATGAACAGACTTGCCATTTAAATCATCATTCATCATCAATCAACATTCATAGAGCTTATAATCACTTTCCAGTCTGATTCACCTCTACCCTGAAGTTGGTCTGAAGTTAGCTTGCTAGCCCCCTGTTGTTATTGTTGTTGGTGTGTGTGTGTGTGTGTGTGTGCCAGTGTAGTCTGGTCTGGTTGAATTAGCTTACCATGTCTACCTAAGCCAGTGTTCAGGCAGTTGGACACTGGTGTGTGTGTGTGTGTGTTTGTGTGTGTGTGTGTGTGTGTGTGTGTGTCTGCTCTGCTGGCTGGTCGCTGGTCTGACCTACAGTAACCTGCCTCACTCTTCCCTCTCTGCATTTACATTTCTTAGGCCTTTAGCTGGCACTCATATCCAGATGATTTAGCATGTAAAATTATGCAAAAGTAAAGCTTCAACATCCTAGATCAACAGCAAATAGCAACCAAGGATCACAGCCACCAAATATTGCCAGAAAATACAAGTTACAAATATTCCTGTCCCTAAAGTGACTTCTTACACCTACTGGATGTATTCCTGTTGACACTTAATCAGGGTCCAAAATGAACACCCATCAAGCACCAAATGCCAGAGAAATTTGTTATTGGTTGATAAATCAATAAGGGTCACTCCTCACCACACTGCCTGGTAACTTTTGGAGACGACAGTACTTGAATGGCTCGATTATATTCAGTTTTGTGTCTTTTCCTGTTCTCAAATGTTGTCCCTGCTGGCCAACGCACACTCTCTCTGATCGTGAGCCAATCAAATCAAAGCGAAACAATGGCTCTGTATCAAGAGGCTTCTGATTGGCTGCCTGTTACGCTGCTCTACAAAAACAGCAGCATCTAAACTTTTGTAAACTCTTCCTCTGTTTCTAGTTGAAGCTTGACATTATTCCTATGTGGTGAGTCACTTCATCACTTCCTGACTCACCACAAAACTTGATCAAAACTTACAATGGATCAAAACTTGATCCATGAGTGAGCAAGTTTTAAATTAAAACTCTAAATCTTCTCTTGTCTCTTAATGAACGTTTCACACCTAATTCTGTACAAGAAGTGGCATTGAAAAAGGCTGGGTTTGCATAATTCTGTAAAAAAAAAATGTATAGTAATTATCTAGGCCATCAATGGCCATTAATCTCCCAGTCTTAAGCTACACCTACAGGAAGTTAGGTTACTGAGGTTTAAGTCATTTATCTCCATCCTCCTCTCTCTTCCTCCGCTCATCTCACCCTTTAATTTCCTGGCAAGTCTTCCTCTCTCTCTTCCCCTCACTTCCTCTCCTCCCCTCCTTCTTTCCTTCCTTCCTTCTCATGGACTCTCTCTAAACTTTATGTTGCCTATTAAGCTCTGAGACAGCTCACCTGTTTTTTTCGTTTTGTTTTGGTTTTTTCTCAGACATTTCCAGTGCACAGTTGGTTGTGTATATTACGATTTTAGTTTTAGTGTAGAATAGTGGCATATCAGCAGTATTAACATGTCCAGTATCCCTGAAAATAGTAGACATGTTGGTATAAGATGCTAAATTTTGCTACTAAAATCATCGGCATTAATACTTCTATTATATCTAGCAAAATTATCAGCATTAACATTTTGGCCATTACATTTTACATTAACAAAAAAAGTGTGATGAGTTGTTTAGTTGTTCTTTACTGGTATTTTTTCTTGCTAAATGCTTCTAAACGGTCCGATAATCTTTCCTCTAATATCCAAGCCAGGTTTCTACATTGGCTCTCATTCTAAACAGAGCAGGAGACAGTTCCATCAGATCCTGTGTATTAGTAAATGTTCCTAACAAATGCTGTTTTGTGCTCTTGGAGAGTCTTCAGCCCTCCTATCCCTGTCAGAAACCCTCAGCTCTGGTCATGTTACCACCTAAGCCTCTGGAAAAGCCAGGAAAAACCCTGTAAGAGTACCGCCATCAGCAGCAGGGCGGCATAATGGACAGAGTGGGCGGGCCAAAGGTCACAGGTTCAGATTGGCATTGGGTGACTGGACCAATACATCACAAAACACAAGAAAAAGAAACGGCAAGGGAATTTTTCAGATTCTGATTTTAAATGACCTTTTAGTGATTTTAAAATGTAGGCTAGTGCAACTACGCTTTTTTCCCAGTATATATCATTGATAGATATGGAGAGAACCTCACTGAACTTGTCTAATCCCCCTTTTTAGACCACAAATATATGATTATAGTAAGAGGAAATATAGGAAACCGAAAGTGGCTGATTCAGTGGCTGATTCAACCTCAAGACGATGTAAAAAAAAAAAAAAAAAGAGATGTGTAGAGAAAAACAAACTAACAAACAAAAGAATTAATTTAATTTGATCTGAAATCAGGCCTTTTGCTCATCTTGCGTCTTTGTCTTGTTTTCCTGCTTCTCCCTCTGACAGGTGAGAAGCTGAGCGAGCGAGGGAGCGAGTGAGAGAAGGATAAATAGAGAGAGAGAGAGAGAGAGAGAGAGAGACAGAGGCCATGGAGCAACAGAGACAGAGGACTCTCTCCACATCAGGAGAATCGCTGTATGTGGTGCTGGGAGTCGACAAGAACGCCACGCCAGAGGACATCAAGAAATGTTACAGGTAGAACGCACACACACACACACACACACACACACACCTCAGGCTACTGCTGCAAGAATATCAGAAATATACAAAAAAAACTACAATCCTCTCTGTTACAGTAAATGTCAAGGCTGGCACACTGGCAGAGAAACCTACAAAGTACAGCTGTAACGTCTGTAATATTGTTGTAATATGTTGTAAACCACTAGAGGGAGCTACAAACCCTTCTGTGGGGTTAAACCGTGGATCAAATAAATGTAAATAAAATAACATGCGACTGTCATTACAAGACAATTACATGTTGAGTTGCAGTGTTTCTGGTTAATAATTGGTGTCTGAATTGGACTGAAGACATGTTTCTCTCTCTCTAATTGGTTGATTGATTTCTTGAATGAAGGACTGCCAGTATGTGACAGCTGAACTTGAGTTTTAAATCTGTTTTGACGATGAAAATTGTTTGCTTTCCTGTTGTTTTAAAGGTCAGTGAGCGCTCCACTCCTACTCCTCCTAATAGTTTTTATAGTGATATATTCTAGTTTTTAATGAGGCAGCAGGAAGGATGAGAGGAAGACGGTGTAGCGGAGACACCGGAGAGGAGAGAAGATTATGGCAGGATTCAGTCTCCAGAAGACGGTGGTTTTAATCAAGACACCATCGCAGGGTTTTACTTTCGTTTCTTAACATCCTCCCCCTCCTCTCTCCCTCTCTCTCAGGAAACTGGCGTTGAAGTTTCACCCGGACAAGAACCCAGACAACCCCGAGGCGGCCGACAAGTTCAAGGAGATCAACAACGCCCACTCCATCCTGACCGACGGCACCAAGAGGAACATCTACGACAAATACGGCTCGCTGGGCCTGTACGTCGCAGAGCAGTTCGGAGAGGAGAACGTCAACACCTACTTTGTTCTGTCCAGCTGGTGGGCCAAGGTAAGAGAGAGTGTGAGAGAGAGAGAGAGAGTGGTAGAAACTCAACACTTACTTCTCCAACTGGTGGGCGAAGGTGGGATGGACAGAAAGAGAGATGATACAGGGAAAGAACAGATGGAATATGGAGGAGATGAGAGGGAGAGAGATTGTGATGAAGTGAAGAGAGGAAACCGATTATATAAAAACATCTTTGCTGTCTGTCGGTCTGATTAGTAACTGGTGATGAAGTTTGTCTCACCACCTGTTCCAAATAATTTCCATTAGGGCTGCAACTAACGCTGTTGTTTGGTCTATAAAATGTCAGAAAATGGTGAAAAATGTCGATCAGTGTTTCTCAAAGCCCAAGATGACGTCCTCAAATGTCTTGTTTTGTCCACAACCCAAAGATATTCAGTTTACTGTCATAGAGGAGTAAAGAAACCAGAAAATATTCACATTTAAGAAGCTGGAATCTAAAAGTACTACTTAAAAAAGTACTCAAACCGATTAATCGATTATCAAAATAGTTGGCGATTAATTTAATAGTTGACAACTAATCAATTAATCGATGAATCATTGCAGCTCTAATTTCCATTGCTGCATTTACATTTTAGGCTTTTAGCTGATGCTCTTATGCAGAGCAGCTTACATTAGCTACATTCACACTGCAGCTAAATATCAAGATCATGTGGTGGAAAAAGAGAAAACAACGCCGCTGTCTGTGGCGGTTTATTAAGATCTTACAGTACAGACACAGTCTAGTCATTTTACTCCAGTCTGCTCCAGTCTGTACTATACATATGTGACCTGCTCTATCATTTACAGTCACATTGACCCCTCAAAGCATTTTGAGTTTAATACACTGTTGGAAAGAGGAGAATTTAAGCTTTCTGGTGATATCAAAATTATCTTTGTACTCCAAAGATTGAGTGAGATGCACCCCTTGATGTCTTGACTGTTTCCAAGCGATGTTTTTGAGAAAAAGGGCCTCAAAGTTTGAAGTCAATTCTGAGACATTTATTCAAATAAAGAAATCATTCACACACACACACAGGTTGAGATGCCTGACAACTACGTTTTCCCGCGGATGAAACAATAATTTTGATTAGACAATAAAGTGAACGATGGTCAACCTGTTACTATGCAGATGTTCATTCATAATTTTAAGGGACACATAGTAAGGGAGAGAGGGACGGGGAGAAGTGTTGCCAGGGTCTTAGCGACAAAACCCTCCCAGTGCCAATTAAACCCAACCCATAAACAGCCCAATGATCAACGAAACTAGTCCAAAATAACAAACCAATAACAAAACTCCACAATACAACCCTGACAAACTTAATAAACAGCGTTTTAAGTCCTACAGCATTTATAACATTTCCAAGTACATTAAAAACCGCAAACCTGGCAACATGAGGAATGCGAGCTTTGTTGACAAACTAAGCTAGTAGTTCTGCTTGTCACCCTACCTTTATGAGCTTCAAAACTATATTTAGCGTTTGAATTTCACAATAATCTTTACACAGAATGAAAGCCAAGGCTTTATTTTATTAAAATCTGATGAAACCCCAAAACAGCCAAAAATCGATCTTTTCTCATAAAATCACGTTTATCCACAAATGCGCCGTTGCAACTTCCGACTGAAAATGATAGAACGCGTCACATATGTGCATTCACTCTTATTCCGAAATTTGGTTCTCACGACGAAACCCTACAGTAGAAAAAACTTCACTTGCTACATCACCATCATAACAAACAACCAGTAGTGCCTGTTGTCACAGTGGCTAAATGTTTGATGTTAAAACCAGTCAGTCCTACAGATAGATAGATTGTGTCAGAGGAGATAATGTGGACAGTTGAGTCGATGTTGAAATTCCCACTGGTCGCTGATAAGAGCTCGATAGAAGTCATGGATAACTTGTGGTGAATGAGTTTTGGCATGTAAGCCTCATCTAGAGCAAAACACACATTTCTATGTTTGACTTCTATCATCCGTCTGCCTCCGCTCCGCCTCGTTCCGATTGTTTACCTTCATCAAGTGGTTTTTTGGTTGTTTAATCTCTCTTTCGTTCCCCTCTCCTTGTCTCGTCTGCCCCCCCCCCCCCAGGCGTTGTTTGTGTTCTGCTGCATGGCTACAGGATGTTATTTCTGCTGCTGCCTGTGCTGCTGCTGTAACTGCTGCTGCGGGAAGTGTAAACCTCGGCCGCCCATGGACCAGGAACCCGAGTTCTACGTCTCCCCCGAGGACCTGGAGGCCCAGATGACCTCCGAGGAGAGAGGTGCCGAACTCCAACCTTTTTTTTCTTACTTGAATTTAAAGTGTTCACGGCCACTTACGGGTGGAGTGAGTTTCATGACGCTCGGGTTCTGTTAAACCTGTTGAAACCACATTGTATGTTTTCAAAAATGAAGGGGATTTTACACGAAAATAGGAATTCTGTTCTTCATTCCTGAAAATCAGACTTTTTGCAGATGCATGGTTTTATCTGAAAGTGACGATTTGTTGTACTTTTGTACGTCCATCGTAGGGCAGGGTGATAATTAAATATTAGCGTTGTTCGTCTTTTAGTAGAATCATATCATCATGGTGATTTTTGGATATCATAACGCACAATTCTGCTTTTAAATTGATAACAAGCACATTTTATTTAAAAACTCTGACAAAATGAGGTGTGGTAGGAATATTATTTGAATATTTAACATGTGCTTTTGCATATGTGAGCCACATCGTGATATATATATATATCGATATCAAAAAACATCCTTATGATTATCGTGATATTAATTTTAACCATATCGCCCAGCTCTACTCCATTTGGAGTGTGGTTATTTGCTTGTATGTGTTCTAATTCCTGTGTGTGTGTGTGTGTGTGTGTGTGTGTGTGTGTGTGTGTGTGTGTGTGTGTGTGTGTGTGTGTGTGTGTGTGTGTGTTTCTCCCCAGGCGGTGAGCCCATCATGATGCAGCCGTCCTCGGCAACGGAAACCACCCAGCTCACCTCCGACGCCCACCACAGCTACAGGACCGAAGCATACTAGACACACACACACACACACACACACACACACACACACACACACACACACACACACACAGCTCACCCCCGACACATAAACCCAGCTCCCATCACAGCTGCAGGAAAACAACACATGCTAGACACACACACACACACACACACACAAATGGAGGTCATCCCTGACAACCACAACTACAGGACAAGAAATATTTAACACACACATGCACACACACGCACACACACCTGGCTCAGTAACACACACTATATGCTACACACACACACTCAAACCCTTTCTTTCCAGCCCATCTGTTGGTTTCCCCCCATCCACACCAGTAATTAGAGATACCGCACACGCACACACACACACACACACACACACACACACACCAGCAGATACCAAGCTATCACCCTTCTAAAACTCAAATGAAGGAGGAAAGGGGAGAGAAGGAGCGAGAAAAATTGATAGATGGATGAGGAAAGAGAGGAAAAAGAGGAGAGGAAAAGAGATAAAAATAAAAAACACTGGACTACACTTTTACCTTTTAACACCTGAGAGAGGAGAGAGGTAAAACTGGACTCAGTATTTATTTGTAACACTAACATTACATTCAATAGAGGCATGAATGTTTTTTGTGAGTCTGATGGATCTCATTTGCACTGCTTCCTCCATGCACATGGAAACATGTGTAGGCACATTTACCAAGCACATTACAAGATACTTTTGTCTGCTTTTAATCAGTATACACTGGACTGTAATCAGGAAGTATACAGCACACACACACACAATTCCTATTGGACAATCATGAGAAAAGACATGAAAGACCCTGAAGCTCAGTACAGAGACAAAACCTGTAGATTTGTTGTTGTTTGTTGTTGTTGAAGTCTTGTTTTTTAGTGGAAGGTGGTTCCACTCTCTCCTGCTGCTGTTTCTTCATCACCTGGCTTTAGCTCTGTTTTCTGAAATTTATGATGGGAGAAAATCTGTGAGTTGTGGGAGAGAGGAACAAAAAGTAAAAAGTAATGCCGTCTTCTTGCTGATCAGTCACTGTTTCCACCGCTGGATGAGAAACCATTTGAATTCCAACAGAAGCCTTTTCCTTTGAGCTGGTTGGGAGACGTTTAGCGAGACTTTTCTCTCGGCTCAGCTGTGGCTGGAAATAGGTCAGTAGGCCCGTCTGTATGTTCTGTGGTGAGCTGATAGGACTGGGGAGGGGGGGGGGGTTGAGGTGTTTATGTGTCCTCAATACCTTTATGAACATCAGCACCTCTCACAGTATGGCAGACCCCTATTAAGGCAGGCTCACATTTCATCAACAGATGCTCCACAAGCAGCAGGTGGCAACAGCCGGTTCTCTTCCCTTGTCTTAAAGGCCCTGACACACCAGGCTGACGGTCGGCTGTCGGCCAATGTCGGGCCGTCGGTAAGCGTCTGTGTCCCTAGTTTTTGCGGTGTGTCCCGCACCGTTGGCACTAGTCGGACCCTGTCGGTGGCTTTTCGGCCGATTGAGCGTGTTGAATCGGTGCGGGTCCGTCGGTGAGAGAGATCACTCTGATTGGCACGAGAAGAGAAACGGAAGTGACGACCTACGACCTACGACCATACCTGCTGGTACGGAGAGTTATTTCCCCTCACGCAGGCGCAGAACGTACGTGCTAGTTGGCCGTCGGCTGTAGTCTTTGCGGTGTGTTCAAGTGCAACTTTTTGGACCAGACGCAGGCGATGTGAGGCGACGCAACAGTCGGCCTTCGTCGCCGCTGGTTCTTTGATGTCGGTTTGGTGTGTCAGGGCCTTAAGTCAAATGGAACGATTGAACTCTTCTACTAACTTGATTCTGGTTGGTTAGGTTAGGTGTTCATCTGTTATGCAATAATCAGAGTTCAGATGTGGCTACAGGACGGTGTTTGATGGCTACAGGACGGTGTTTGATGGCTACAGGATGGTCTTTAATTGTCTTTGATGGCTACAAGATGTCTTTGATGGTATTTGATGGCTACAAGATGGTATTTGATGCCTACAGGACGGCCTTTGATAGTTACAGGCGGTGTTTGATGGCTACAGGACGGTGTTTGATGGTTACAGGGCGGTGTTTGATGGCTACAGGACGGTGTTTGATGGCTACAGGACGGTGTTTGATGGCTACAGGACGGTTTCTGACCACCAAGCTATCCTGGAACTCCAGAAAAGTCGGAAAGTCTCAGACAGATCCTTGGTGTAGGAATCTATCTGGAAAGGCCTAACTGGGACTAAGTCTGGTTGATAAATCTTGTAGCGTGCAGCCACACTGAGCATGTCATCATGTGTTGTGAAACATGCCAACTTGTTGTTGTAAGCTGGGCAAAAACATCAGTTCTGTGCCCTGATTGGCTGACTGGACTGGTAGCTTTTCACCCTGCCTTGGAGGGTTTTCCCAACACAGTGTGAAATACTTGAGGCGCTCGTCATCTGAAAGTATTAAATTAAGAATCATTTCATATCATTAGAAATCTACTTGAAGTGAGAGTTGAGCCCTGTGGGACTGCAAGCCTGATGGACACCAGGTGTGTCATCAGGAAAAACTAAGCACATAATATTCATACTGAGTATCCCCCCACCATACACACACACACACACACACACACACACACACCCTGCGTCTGTCCTGTATTACAGGGTTTCTACACGAGTCTGGAAATGTATGGAAAAGAATTAGGTAACTTCCAAGTCTTGAGAAATTTGGAAATTGCACATTTTTTGTGGTTTTAGACTCCTGTCATCTCACATATCGACATTTGTCGCTGAAAAATAATCTTCATCTATATACGATACGGTGACATAGCAGAGTAAGTAGGGACAAGACGACAAATCATATTGAACACCAAAATCTTCAAATGAAATCAAGAAATTAAGCATTAAGCGGATGGAGGATAACAAATCTGTAAAAAGTATCTAGACCTGAAATAAGACACACACCAGACATCTGCTGAGCGTAACTGCACTGCTGTCAGATGTAAACTGATCCTGTGGTTTTACTAAGTGTGTGTGTGTGTGTGTGTGTGTGTGTGTGTGTGTGTATTCAGTAATTGTAAGCAGAATAACGTCTTTATAGTTTGAAAAATAGATGAAACTTGTGGGTCAGGATCACTGCACTGAAATAGCAGGACAGTTTCCTCTCTTTCTCTCCATCGCTGATTGGCCGAGTTCCTCAGTCCGCTTTTTCCTCCTCCACCTCTTCTTCTTCACTTCCTCTCTCCTCCTCTTCCTCACATCCTCTCTCCTCTTCTTCTTCACTTCTTACTCCTTATTCTCCTCTCTTCCTCATTTCTACTGTATTTTTTTCATCACTTCGTCTCAGTCCACTC
Source organism: Centroberyx gerrardi (assembly GCF_048128805.1). Classification (NCBI taxonomy): domain Eukaryota; kingdom Metazoa; phylum Chordata; class Actinopteri; order Beryciformes; family Berycidae; genus Centroberyx; species Centroberyx gerrardi. Next base: position 4,234,779 of record NC_136010.1, read on the forward strand.
CAGTTTTCTTCTACATATGAAGGCTTAAGCTCCCTAGTACACATTGAAAAGTGTGTGTACATGTGTACGTACATGCGTGTGTGTGTGTGTGTGTGTCTGCGTTTGTATGTGTACTATGGGAGCTGCAGCAGAGTCCAGTGTTGGAATAAAATACAGCACCATACATATAAATGCATTAAGATGACTTCTCTCTACACACACACGGCTTATTCCCTGGAAGACATACATACATACACACTCATTGAGCCCTTTTATTTTTTTGTTTTTAGGTTTCAATTCGTTGTGTGAGAAAGTAAAATGCTGTACATGTCGTGTAAACTGTATGTTTAGATTTTACGTCATTGAATATCTTGAGTTTGTCAGAAAACTGAAAGTGTTGATTTTTTTTCTTCTTCTTCTTCTTCTTCTTCTTCTTGTCTCTCTTAGATTTGGTTTTCTTTGTTTTGTTTTTGTTTTGTTTTTTTCTTATTTATGTTGTTAATGAAGGGAGGATGTTCATATCCAAAGTCTTATTTGTTTCTGTGGCAGCAGTTTTGTAGATGAGAGAATCTCCCTAGCAACTGAAAACCAGTTTACAGCAATCAAAAGTTAGCGTCGAGTTTTCTAGAAAGCAAATCTTTTTAGTTCAGAATCATTTGTCGCACATCAGTAGCACTCCAGCTGTCCTGCAGGAGGAAATCCTGTCTGTTGTTGGAAAAACACCTACATCAATCAGAGGAAGCTAATTCATTCACATTGTTTTTGAAGTGCAATAAGAGTTAAAAGAAAATCTTCCATGGCTTCTAAACCAATCCTGTTCTTAACTGGTTTCACAGAGTATCTGCAGGTTCGTACAATGTCTGAAAAATTATCTAAGTTCTTAAAATGTATTAAATTGTCCTAAATCTAGTTATTAGAGATTTTATATTTTTTCACCATGTAATGACAGGTTTCTTTGCTCTGCATGTCCAGTGTCAGATTAAAACAGAACAGAGTTAGTGGAACAGTCTACATCACATCTGCTTTACTAAACACAGCTGGACTTCATGTCCCTTAACAGTTAATTCATGGTGTCCTTTCTCTTATTCTGCCCATTTATAGTTTCGTTCCTTAGCTCTGTTCGACCTGTTCTGCACAAACAGGCTGGTTTTTTGCCACCTTGGTTTCTGTATTTTGGTTTTTAAATTGGTTTTAAATTCCTGATAAATTCCTTAAAAAGTCTGGAAGTCCTTCTGCAACCTGCAGATACTCTGTATGAACTGAATTTCTATTGGATCCTTTTCCCAATCTGTTTATTTGATCAGTTGTTGTTCCATCATGTCATGTGATCACTGACCAATCAGATGCCACATCGTTAAAACCTTTTCTCAATGGAGCGAACATGCGACAGAGTCTGAGTGAACGCAGCAACTGGAATCAAGCAACTTTCTTTTTAGCAACTAAAACAGAATGAAGAGAGATAGATAACCAGAAATGACATTAGTGTGAATATAGCGACCAGATGATAATAATAAGATTGAACCATTATTTTATTTATTTTATTTTTCTTATCTTTTTAATAATTCATTAATGACTAGCTGGTATATAACGGGGATGTATAGAATTTTAGATGTGAACCATTTTGACAAAGACGCGACAAAATGGCCGACCTGCTGTATATACACGCAGAGGCACAGTACTGAAGATGTAGAGACTTTCTGTTTTAGCATGGATTGATAATGTTTGCGTCTGACAGGCGGACGCGTCGGTAAATAAATTATCTGATGTACTGTTGTAAAATAAATGTTTCTGATGCTTCAGACCCCGCTCTTCTCTCTGGGAGTTTTTTTCATTATCTTTCAGAAAGAAACAACGAATGAATATTGTCCATCTTGCTTCTCTCATTTGCTGAAACTCAACAGTGATCCAACCTAGATCCAGTTCATAAACAGGAAGTGATGCGTTTTACGTTTCCAGTTCGTTTGGAATCAACAGAAGAAGAAGAACTGGGTAGTTTGCATTCCCACAGTGCTGGAAATTCCTGGAAAGTGTGTGGATTTGAGAATAAGTAGAATAAGGCTATAAAAGTGTTTGAAAACGAATGGATGGCCTTGAAAGTATTTGATTTTTTTATGAAAATGTGGCACCCAAATTCATCAATATGCCTCAGCTCTCTGTCCTAGGATCATCATCCTGAGGAAAACCCTGTGATGGAGATTTGCATCGATACAGCAGCAGTTTCAAAATGAAGGATTTCACCATGGCAACCTGATCTCACACAAATAGGTGAAATAGGTGGCATGTAAAGTGTTTAAATTGCGTGTTCCCACCACAAAGCGGTTCCATACAGTATACTGTCAGTCAAATTAGAATTTTTAGCTAAAACCATTCCCAAACGTTAGCCAACCTTTAGCTGAAAATGGTGGAGGAACATAATTTTCACATGATTTGTGTCCACAGCACGAAAATCTGTTTGAGTTTGTGCTCATTTCACCACTTTTTATGAGATCATGTTGTACCACGATGTCCTGACTTCATCATGAGTAAAACATGATGCCTCAATCATATCTAATTTTAACCAATGTCCTGTTTTACCCCAGAATATGCCGATTTTGAGTTTCAAGTTCAAGTTCAAGTTTATTTATTTATATAGCCCTTTATCACAAGCATGTCTCAGAGGACTTTACAGAGAATGTGTCTAGCTAGGACTAACTAAACACAATCAGTGGTAAACAAAATTTTGTAGGACAAGCAAAATGAAAAACACAAGGTAGGAAGGAGCAGATTTAGCGAGACAAACAATCTGCCTATTCTATATAGCCTAACCTACCCGGCACCCCAGCCTTAGACCCTAAATGCACACAAGGAAAAACTCCCAGGAAAAACCTTAGTGGGAAAACTTGGGCGGGCTGAGGCATATTAGTTTCACCAGACGAGACCTTGAAAGTAACTGAGAAGTCCTTGAATTTGATGTCCAAGTGAGTGTGGGAACCCTGATTATAAAACATCAACCCGACCCGAAGAGGATCAATCAACACGTCGGAAGTGATTTCTCCATCTTCCTTTCCCTCCTTCCACCGTCTGCTGCCAGGAACTCTTTCAGCTTTAGCTCCGTTTGCTCTGGAAGAACAGAACCTCTTCCTGTTTTGTGCCGTAAAGCGATCCAGCAGATTTCCCTCCAGATCCACCAGGTGGAGAAACTATGGAGGATGCAGAGTAGAGGCCGAGAGAGGCTGACAGGCTGACCGCTGATGCTCTGGTTGGTTTCAGTAATTATGCTAATGTATCTAAATGAATGTGGTGATGATTTATTGATGTTAAAATGCTGTATGTAGCACCTTTAAGAGGATAGGGGGAGGGACAGTGTGTGTGTGTGTGTGTGTGTGTGTGGGGGGGGGGGTAACTGTAGAAAGAGCAGAGCCTGGCATGGACATAATCTGTCCACATACCAGCCACTGCCTGATATGGTAGCTGTGTGTGTGTGTGTGTGTGTGTGTGTGTGTGTGTGTGTTAAGGTCAGTTCGGAGGGACTGTCCCTGGGAATTTAGTAACCTGAAACCCTGAATCTCTCTCTCTCTCTCTCTCTCTCTCTCTCTCTCTCTCTCCCTCACACACACACACACACACACACACTGTGGCGGATGGGACGAACACAGCGGTCGGTACCTGCAGGGAAAAACGCAACGGAGTGTGTGTTGAATGAAGGAGGGTAGAGGGGCGGAAGAGGAAGAGGAGCAGTGGACCAAGAGGACGAGCGAGCGAGGAAGAGTTTTGGAAGACGAACAGAGAGAGAGAGTCCTGTGCAGAGGTTTGGTGACGCTGTTCAGAGTCACAGGATCTCAGGAGGACTCTCACGTCTACTGGCTGCTGCTTCATTTTCCTTGTTAGAAGAAGAAGAAGAAGAAGAAGAAGAAGAACCCTCTTAGGACGAAAGTGAGAAAATTCACTTCCCACCTCCTGATTTGACTGAATTCAACTTCAACTCTACTTTAAGGACCTTGGACATATTTCCAGCGTCAACATCTGATATTCTCCTTACAGACTGGATATAAAAAGCTTCTTGACAGTAAAAGTAATTGAACTGAAAGTAAACCTGAACCCTGAAGACAAATCCTGCTTTAAGTTTCTACTGTTTCCACCTTGTTGGCAAACTGTTTTCTAACTGACTGACTGGCTTTCTGCTGTCTGTAAGTCAGGATCTTCAGAGGAAACCTGTTCAGTCTTGTGAGTTTTGAAGGAAATTAAATCCCTGAAATTTAAAATGAAACTTCAGCTCATTCACGTGTGACAGTGCGTCCGTTTTCCTCCTCCCTTCTCTCGGCTTTCCGTGTAGGAAAACGTCTCCGCAGCAAAGGTTTTGCAATATCTTGAAGAATCTTGAAGATCATTTACCATGCGGATTGATTTAATTTGATTGATTCATTCAAGTATTTGCAGCTTGAACAAGGTGGAGAGACACAAAACAGAGAGCTACTGGAGTCTGGACTAGACAATAGAGACCAGTAGAAAGACCAGACGAGAGACCAACCAAACAGACTGTTGACCAGCCAATCAATCAACCACCAATATTCAGCCAGTTAATGAGAGAGAGAGAGAGAGAGAGAGCAACAGACTGATAAAACCAGTCAGCAGCTAACAGACCAAAAGCTCACTGACTGACTGGCATCAACAGACGGAGCAGCAGCAGAGGAGGGAAGGTAGGTACAAACATTTTATTGTTTCAGTTTTTTACTGTTCTGATCTTCTGGTTTATTTTGGCTTGTGTTTTCTTGTCTATTCAGTTTTTTGTCATCTTTTCTCATCTTTTTTTGTTTTATCCTGTCTCGTCTTTTTTGTCCTTTGTGTCTTTTTTCATCTCTTCTTTTTGTCTTCTCTTGTCTTTCTGTCTTGTCTTGTCTTTTTTGTCTTTTCTTATCTTTATTTGTCTTTACTTGTCTAATCTTTTCTTTTTTGTCTTGCCTTTTTTGCCCTTTCTTTACTTTTCTTGTCTTTGATTATGTTTTCTTTTCCTTTTTGTTTTCTTTTTTGTCTTTTCCTCTCTTGACTTTTTGGTCTTTTTTCATCTTGTATTTTTTTGTCTTATCTTGTCTCATCTTTTCTTTTCTCGTCTTTTCTTATCTATTTTCCTTTTTTGGTCTTGTCTTGTTTTTTGTCTTGTCTTGTCTTTTTTGTCTTTTCTTGTCTTTATTTGTCTTTACTTGTCTAATCTTTTCTTTTTTGTCTTGCCTTTTTTGCCCTCTCTTTACTTTTCTTGTCTTTTCTTATGTTTTCTTTTTTGTCTTTTCTTCTCTTGACTTTTTGGTCTTTTTTCATCGTCTTTTTTTGTCTTATCTTGTCTATTTTTCCTTTTTTGGTCTTGTCTTGTTTTTTGTCTTGTCTGGTCTTTTTTTCTCAGCTTGTCTGGTCTTCCATCAGATTGACCATCCTTTCTCCTAAAAAAAATTCCCAGTATATGTTTGTTTGTTATTATTCTATACAGACTGACTGTAAAGGCAGTCAACAGTCACCCAGACAGTTTGTTCCAGTCGTTCACTCCTCTGCCCCAGGTTGTTGAGGTCGGGCGGAGCGGTAGCGGGAGCGGTAGCGGAGCGGCAGCGGGAGCGGAGCGGTAGCGGAGCGGCCATGTCTCTGCCGGTGGAGCTGAGCTGCCTGCGGGGCTGCGGGGGGGCGGAGAGGGAGGCGGCGCTGGGAACGCTGGAGAAACAGCTGATCTGCCCCATCTGCCTGGAGCTGTTCACCAAGCCGGTGGTCATCCTGCCCTGCCAGCACAACCTGTGCAGGAGGTGTGCCAACGAGCTCTACCAGGTGAGGGTGTGTGTGTGTGTGTGGAGGGGGGGGTCAATGGGTCAAGTATGGCACCAACACTGCCATGGTTAGTGGTTTCATTACCTGTGTAGCTGGGAGGAGAGTCTATGTGTGAGTGTTTTAGTGTTGGGAGGTAGGGATGTGTGTGTGTGTGTGTGTGTGTGTGTGTGTGTGTGAGAGAGTGCATGCGTGTATTTGAGAGTGAGAGAGTGTGTGTTGGGAGGTAGGGGTGAGTGTGTGTGCTCCACAAAGTAACACACATACAATAACACACACACACACTTCATCACACACATTTGGCACGAAGGGCCTGTACTACGTTGTTCACAAAACACACACACACACACTCTGCCAACAAAGTCGAGATCAGATCCTAAACAGGTGTGTGTGTTTGTGTGTGTGTGTGTGTGTGTGTGTGTGTGTGTATGTGTGGGTGTGTGTGGAGTGGATTATCACTGGCTAAAATGGAACATAGTGTGGACATTTTAAGAGGTTTGCTCACATACATCACGTGAAATTTCTGACCTACATTTGCTGCCATTGTTCAGCTGGTGTGTGTGTGTGTGTGTGTGTGTGTGTGTGTGTGTGTTTTGCTATCTTTCTGAGAACCAGTTTCAGACCTCTGGAGTGGACATTTTGGCAAAGTGAGGTTATCTTGCTGCTCCTCACTAGTTTAGGTACTAGGTACTAGGTTAGGGTGAAGGGTTACAGTTAGAATGAAGACTTTGGTTGGAGAATAGTTCAGTTTGTTAGACTTTTACACACTACATGAAAAGCCAACAGCTCTCTGCACAACAACACAGTGCAGGCACATGGATGCTAATCATTCTTATAGGCCTATAGGCTATTTTGAACTTGTGAAAAGATCACAGTGTTCTGGGATACAACGATTAAATAATATGCTAGTGGCCTGCTATCACTCAATATACTGCATACTAAAGTGTTAGCATGGAGCCTACCATCAGTCAACAAAGTGTATGCTAAAATGTTAGCATGGAGCTACTACCACTCAACATAATGTATGCTAAAATGTTAGCATGCGGCACTGGAACTATCTACCATCGATGGATGATTTTGGTGACTTGGTGTCTTATCTCCCATAAACTCTTCCCAAAGAGTTTAACCCAAACCATATCAAGGACCCCAACATGTATAAGATATTTCATAAAACTGTGTCCTAAGGCAGTGGTTCTCAATGTGGGGTCCGGGGACCACCAGGGGTCCCTGAGGGGCTTCCAGGGGGTCCCCAGCAAATTGATGAATTGATGAATTGTTAACCTTCACCATTATTTAATTTACAAGAAGTTAACACAATTAGAGAATGTAGAAGAATGACTATATGATCATAGCTTCACTGTCATCTCTCTACCTACAATACAGAGAGTCATGGGATTCTGGACAAAATCTAACAATAAAATAACAATAAAAATATTCTCAGATTTGGGTCCGAGAGACAAAATCTCATCAAATGGGGGTCCATGGCTCTAATGTGGAATAAATTAAGGGTCCTTGATATGAAAAAGGTTGAGACCACTGTCCTAAGGAACAACCTCTTTTTGTTTTTGGATGTTATAACTTAAAAAAACTTAAAAACCTATCTATACGGTAGGTGGGGTGATAGCCACAGCAGGGACAGTGAAACCTGTGGTCAAAGCAGTCTTTCCTATATATTTTCTCATTGTGCTCACTGTCTAGTAAATGAAATAATAGGCCTAGTGAAATGTTCCTATATTTGCTGGGACCCCTGGAAGTCCCGGGACCCCACTTTGAACCTCCTGACACGCACGTTAATGACTTGATTTATGGTTTCTCTTTAAACCGGAGTCTGGACAGCGGCTCAGCAGCTGAGTAAAATCCTCCATGACTCTCAGACGTGGAGTCAGGTCGCTTGTTTTGTAAAATCAAACACTTTCCTGTCAGGTTTTATTCCAAAAGGAGATATTGATTATTTGGAAACAATGCCACCAACTCCTACAAAAAACTGATCACATAAAATTTGAGCAAATTCTTCTACTATCTTTTTAAACGATAGTAGGCAACTTCACGGCTGATAAAATGATAAGACATATAACTGGATCCTCTATGTTTTAGAAATATTGAACCTGATAAATTTACGTTAATGATTTTTAAATGAACTTCTGACAGCAAAGTTGGAAGTAGGTTATAATTCGTCTGTCTGTTTATAAGCAAGATATCTCAAAACGTTATGAACAGATTTGGCTGAAATTTGGTGGGCAAATCAAGGATCAGTTCATTAGACTTGGTGATAATTTGGATCGGTGATTTCCCATATGTGCTGCGTTCAAGTGCTGGTGGAAAAGTCTGACATCCAGCACTTCCAAGTTGGCTGCTTAACAGCGTTGCTTTCACGTGCCACTTTGTCGTAAAATCGAACCCAGCAGACAAACGTCAAACAAACCTAAACCGTTACGGAGGCTGCAGCTTTGAATCTGGAGAATTGTTCAGCGTTGGTTTGTGGAGGTTTGTGCTCCACAGAAAGACTTCTAGTTTACAACATAATATTGATGCTGTAGTCCGGTCACAACAGCACAATATCCAGGATGCTTGAAAACAAACCACTTCTAGTGTCTAGATTGTCAATTGCGGAAAATTTGAAATCCTAGAATACGTCTCCCTCATTTGTTATGTTGTCCAAGACCCCTGTTGTTGTTCCAGTCTTATTTCCAGACCATGAATCCCTCTGAATCCCGCGTGTTAGCCAGGCTTTCTCTGTTGGATCAACAAAACATCACGGGACTGATGAGCTCTATAAATCACACATACACACACACACATTTTCCACTGATATTTCCACACACAGGTATCACATGCAGAAACACAGACAACAAGTCAAGAAAACTGATACGAACCAGAGATGCCTGCTCACGCTGTATAGAACATAGTGTACATGTGTGTGTGTGTGTGAGAGAGAATGTGTGTGTCCATCCCTGCATCCATGTGTGTGAACTTCCACGTGCATGTGTGTCTATATATGTGTGTATTTGCGTGTGTGTGGTATGTGAGAAGGAAACCCAATAGACCCCGTCCCCACTGCCACGCTCATGTTCATGACCTTCATGACCTGGTCTGCAAGAAAGACACACACACACACACACACACACACACACAGAAACACAGAGTCCATGATCAGTTTGATTATTACTTCTCCTGTGTATGTGCCATTCCAACACTCCTTGACTCCTACACCGCCCCCCCCCCCCCCCCACGACCCCGTCCTGTGCCAGCCTGAACTCTCTAACCCCCAGTTCCCTTCTCTCTTTTCCAACTCTACCAGACAACTTAAACCTCGGCTCCCTCACCACTATCCCCTCTTCCTTTAGTGTTTTAGCCCCCGGCCAGCACAACACAGTCTGGTGTCAACTCCCAGATCTCCCAGAACCAAACGGTGTTTTAAAACGAAAACGATCTCTGTCCACACGAGCGTTTCAGAAATAATCTCCGGCCATACTAACACGCCTGAAAACGCATATCACATGACCATTCACGTACACTGGGCACGCGCGTGCCGGTGTAAACAGGAAGCAGATTGTCTACTCTGCGGTTGGTCGCTTAGTTGCAGAAAATACTACGGCGGAAGAACAGCAACGGCGAAAAGTACGACCAGAGATTTCTTTGCTTGGACCGACGACTGAAAGTAACACACGAGTATAAGGCGGTCGAGGCGGACGTCGTGACTGATAAGACCCAATCAGGAAGCGAACGTGGGCGTCTGCGTCATCGTTTTCAAAAGTCTCCGTTTCCGCCCGTCCAGACTAAAACGCAATCCCGGAGTTTTCGAACTAAAACGGGGTCAGCGGCGTTTTCAAAAGTCTCCGTTTTAGGGGTCCGAAAACGCCGGAGTAGTGTGGACGCTAGGCGTAAACGTAGCAAAAAGTTACGCGTTTTAAAACGAAAACGTATTAGTGTGGATGTGGCCTGAGTCTCTTCTCTCTCTCCCAGTCCTTCCAGTATGGCTTAAACCCAAACCCCCTAACTCCTAGTCCCCCCTTCCTTAGTCTGTCATATTATCTATCCCAGCCCTGTCAGCACCCTCTGACTGACTGATCCTTTACTCGGCCCTAACCTGAGCCTGGCTTAGGACTCCCAACTTCCTAACACCTAATGGATCCCTATTCCCTCATTTGTATTTCCCTATATAGCGCTGCTCTATTAGTGCACTAATTAGCGATAAATCACACATGATTAATGAGTGAATTCGGACACTTAATTCATCATCATTCATCATCAACCTGCGTCTGCATTCACCAGTCGCATAAACAAATGTTTCAACTAACAATTGACAAGTTACCAATATTCCTTCAAAGCCAACCATATCTGTGTCACTAGCTGACATTAAACAGAAAAAAAATATTCACCGACGTTCCCATCTAGGCGTTTTCCGACCTTATGTCAGTGAATAAATATTCTATGCATCAGAGTTGTGTGCGGCTACTTTTTTCTGTTTATATTCACACAGGCAGCACTTCACTAATCCAGGTGTGCGGTTTCCTTCACGTTTTGGACTTTAGTCGACATTAACAAAAAACACATTGCAATAAGCTATGTACCGTATAACTTGCAGCTAGAGATAAATGCCTTCCTGAACAACGGACTTTAATGTTAATATTAGCGTTAACGAGCTCAAATTAGCCTAACAAAATGTGCACTTATAATTAATTATGAATTGGTAGTTAAAAGAAAACATCTTTAGAATAGCTTGACATCTTTTGGGTACCAAAAAAAGTTATTTACTTGCATTTGTAAACGAGGTTTGGTGAAGAAGAGGATGCCGTCATTATAAAACCACGGAAGGGTTACAACTTCGTTGCTTGGTAACGGCCAGGTGACGACAGACTCGCAATGCATTTTGGTATACTTTCATGGTTTTAGTGGTCAGGCTTGTTCACTAGATGTTACAGTGCATTGTGGGAAATATCTAGTGCCCTCAAAATCATTCCACAATGTCATTTTACAATTCGGACACTAACAAAAAATGTCTGACGTACGTATTAGTGCCCTAAAATGCAGATGGTGATCCATTCCGGCCACAACCCTGGTCTTGTGTTCCTGGTGCGTTCACAGCCAGCGTGTGCGGAGCGACAGAAACTCTGAAGTGTTTCCTGCTTCAGTTCAGTTGGTTTGTCCAGGTGACGCCATTTGAACTCTGGTGGCACCAAATAACGGCACCGAGAGTCTCAGTCCTCTAACAAGGGAACTGTGGTGCGGTTCGTTAGGAGTGAGAACGTAAACCAACCAACTACAGGAAACCACCCCAAAACACAAGGGATTATGGGTATAACGAGACAGATGTTGACATCTGATAGCCAGAGGTTCCTCATGCTTGGAAAGCCTAGCAGAACAAAATGAAGTCTGGACTGATGCTCATATTCAGCTATTTCTTCATGTGTTCCTAACTGGAATGAACACCACAGAAGAAGAGACAGACAAGTCCATCATGCTGAGATAAAGTTACAGAGACTCCTCAACTCCTCGCCACCAAAATCTCTAACCTGTCCAATAAACAAGCTACTTGTGAGTCCATGTGACGTTTGTTTACCTGGTTCGCTTGGAATGGGGCAGTGGGAACCTAAACTGACCAAATACAAAAATACAAGTAAACTTTTCCACTCTGGTTCAAGTGGCCAAAGCCACGGGTGAAAAAAGACTCCAAATCCCGCCCAACTCCATGCAAGTCAATGGACCACAACCCAACTTATTAGGCTACTCAAAATATAAAGTCAATACATTTTTTCGACAAGAGCTTTTGGTCTCAGTAGCTAATTAGTGGCGATTTTTAAAATAATTGCATCATTAACGGAATATAACGGTTATAAAACGGGGTAGTTTTCCTAGTGATTGACAGGTTGCCTGTCCAGTGATTGACATGTCGCCGATTACGGGCCAATAGTAGACCTTCGGCTTCGCTCTGGTTCCAAAAAATGTCAACATGGCGGCGATTGGAAACCCGATCTTTTGGCTTCAAACGGCCCTTCAGAAACCTATGAGAGACGTCAGTCACTCTTTTCTTTACAGTCTATGGTTCAAACCAAAGAAAACAAAGTGAAGGTGTGATTCCTCCCTTTAGTGTTTTTATCCCTGAACCAGCATAACACAGTCTGATGTCGACTCTCAGATCTCTAACCCCCGGTGTCATCTCTCTCTCTCTCTCTCTCTCTCTCTCTCTCAGATCCATCCATTACTCCTCCAGCTCCTAAACTTAGCCCCGGCCCAGCAGTCTGGCTTAAACCCCAACTCCCTAACCTCTAATCCCCCCCCAAACCCCCTTAGTGAGTGTTTTATCCCCCAACCAGTAGAACCCATTGGAGTGTAAACCAGCTCTCTCTCTCTAACCCCGAGTCAACAAGCATGACCGTCTCTCTCTCTTCCATCGGCTGACTGATCCCCCAGCCAGGCCCAGCAGCAGCTGAGGCTTATTAAAGACGACTATTTCAGGACGCTGTCCCCCTAACCCCCATCCTAACCCCCTATCCTGCCCTCCGCTCGTCTATCCTGCCCTCCACTTGTCTATCCCTCTCTCCGCTCGTCTATCCTGCCCTCCGCTCGTCTATCTCTGCTCCCTCTCTCCGCTCGTCTATCCCTCTCTCTGCTCGTCTATTCCCCTTTTGCGCTCACTCCTTTCATCTGTTTCCACTGCTGCTGTATTCTCCTCTGATCCTTCCTCTATCTCCCTCTTTCTCACATCCCTCTATATCATCATCTATCTATCTATCTATCTATCTATCTATCTATCTATCTGTCCATCTATCTATCTATCTATCTATCTATCTATCTATCTATCTAAAGCACTCAGGTGCCGCCGAGGCCTCGGTTGGTTTACTGACAGTATTCACATGGCAGACACTGAACACTCGGGGTGGGAAACTCTATACCTGGAAGATTTGCATATAGGCTATATAAAACTAGCGTTACTTCAACACCTAAGTGAGGACTTCAGATAGAGATAACAGTTATCAAATTAGCTAGCAATCTTGGAACAACAACCACAACAACTGCTTAAATTTAGCTGGGAAGCTAGTTAGCTTACTAGTTAGCAAGCTACTAGCTAGCTACCTAGGCTAGACTCATGGTAGCGATGATGGGCCAAATATATTAAAATGTGAACTTATTTCCCCTTGGGTTCTTGAGATTAATTTGTTTCTAACATGTTTTTCAGTGGGGAACCTGTGAAATTATAAATATTCATATGATTTGCATCCCGGTACACACCAACAGAACATAGGTGGTCTGCGCCTGCTGTTTCAGGTGGAGTTTTCAAAATGGCCGCCATGTAAATAAGCTCAGTGGAGTTTTCACTTTATTTAGAAACTAGACCTGAGAGAGAGAAGGTTCTGTGTGTGTGTGTGTGTGTGTGTGTTTGTGTGTGTGAGTGTGTGTGTGTGTGTGTGCTTCAGGGTGGCTCCATGCTGGATGGTGAACGGGGGATTCACAGGCCCAGCTCCCCCTCTCTCTTGCCCAGTAACTCGTCCTAAACCAGCGCTGACTTCACCCAGGGAGACATTAAGAGAGATTTGACACATTCTCGACCGGTGACCTCGAGTGAAGACTGATAGCCTAACGCTTTTAATGACTGAAATCCCAGCATGCAGCGGTGTTGTATGATAACAAACTCCAAATGTGGGGCGTTGAAAGGCAGAAGGTGGAAGGTTCAGGAGACGCACAGCTG